>NC_072731.1:11333317-11598957 GCF_026930045.1 Uloborus diversus
AAATACAATACAAAATCCCCCCGGTTGGCAAGTCAGTATATTTTATCAGCTAAAAGTTAATTATTGATAGAATGTCGTTAAACGTTTATATATATATATATATATATATATATATATATATATATATATATATATATATATATATATATATATATATATATATATATATATATATATATATATATATATATATATATATATATATATATATATATATATATATATATATATATATATATATATATATATATATATATATATATATATATATATATATATATATATATATATATATATATATATATATATATATATATCATAAACATAACCAATCATTTTAGACACTTGTAAACACCACCTTAAACTGTTAAAAACTATTTCTTTAATTTGTAACTTAAAGAAGTGAAGATGATGATGATTTATGCTGCGTGATCGAACCGTTATTCTAATATATTTTAAATACAGTTGCTTTAATGGTTATTTTATAACGTTTCTATCTATAACAACACCCCTCTTCCTGGTTTCTTTAATTCACAATACAAGAGCAGCTTCTGTTTTCATAATTTTTTGCATTTTACTAAAATACTACTCGGTGAACTTTTACGGATTTCCTTTTCTTCACTTTTAATTGTTTGTATGGAAGATTCATTCATACCTAATTGTCGTACTACCTCCGACACAATTTTTAGTTGAGCTTCAGCTTTTCAAAAAGCTTTAGCTTTTCTTAAATTGTCAGAAACTTTCTCTTTTTCTTTCTATCTTCACAAACTTAAGATGAAACAGCGCTCTTATAGGTGTCATTGTCGACTGTATACACATATTCTTCTAGGTAGTAAAAGCAACATGTAGAGTTAATTTGTTTTAATTTTCAAAACTTGTGTAAACAATTATACGTTTCTGTAGGGACATGATACGAATATAAATTGCAATACAAAAGGAGACTGAGCGCTATAATTAAATTTACAGCTAATTGGACGGAGAGTAACATTCAATGACAGAATAATTGACATCTGTTTATCATGTTATGATGTGATTAATGAAATGAAGCATATTTTTTTAGTGAACATAGAGATGATAAAGTGATAGAATAGTTTGTGAAGGAGGCTAATCCGAGCAAACTGACTGTGATAAATTGAGAATAGCTACTAATATCTAAACACGGATGTTTAATTCATTGCCGTGGTCTAAAAATACAGAAATATTATATTTTTTATCAAACATAAAGTTCAAACGGTGTTTTCCTTTCAGAATGAGTACATTTGTGAAGTCATGTTTCTTCTGGTCTTTTCATTTTTTCATACATCTTCTGCAATAATTGTTTCAGATGTTTTATTGAAAAGCAGTGGACAGAGCCGCCCGTTCACTGTCGCTCACCAAACTCAAGAACTGCGCAGCTTTACGCACAGATTGTGTGCTGTATCGAACTTATCAAACTCCGATATCGTAATCGTAGTGACGTCAGTGGTCACTGGGGGAAAACATCCTCTCGGAACAGAGCAGATTTGAAACGGTCTCTGGAGATGTGCGCATTGGCGATACACTCTGTCTTGTATATATTATTATGTATACAGTTAATGTAGTAATTAGAATAGTAAAGTCCAGTATTATAATATGTGAATGATCAAATCCATTTGCATGACCAGCGAGCATAGGTTCCATAAAAGGAACCATAACAGATTGTTTGGGTTACGGTAGCGTAGAGCATCTATATAACGCTATGTAGAGATCTGTAAGTCGGTTTTACGCTATTGTGGTCACTGAAAAAGAAGAACGCTAAATTAATGGAATTATTTAGACTATTTTGAACTTTTATGTAACTGTTAATGAAGTTTAACGCATTTTTTATTTACTTGGGAGGGAGGTGGGCATTTTAAATTTAGAAGGAACTTTTAGTGGATTAATTTATTTACTGACATTTTCACATTTTAATGGAGCATTTGGAGTGGTAGGCTGTGGCACCAAATGTTTTCAAAACTAGGTACGACTATATTACTGTAACGGCAATATTTTGGGCCGTGGTAGCCCGATCGGTAGAGTGTCGGATTCGGGGCCAGAGGGTCCTGGTTCGAACCTCGATGGTCGAAGACCCACCGTCGTCATTAAAGGGGACTGGGCGACGTTAAATATGCTCGTGGTCTCAATGTCCTCCAAGTGAAACGATACCTCTGGGGGTGCTAGTACTAGGTAGCTATTAGCTCTTGGGCTAGTTCTAAATTCTCATTAACTGTTCGATCCGGTGATGGTGCTGCCATCTATCGGTATATAAAATAATGGAGGCAAGGCACTTAGTATGCAGTCCTCGACATAAATACAGTTGTAGTCAGTTGTGACTCTGAATAGGAATAGGAACGGCAATATTTTCATTTAGCTGCTATCCGAATTCAAAAAGGAATTGATACTCGGTCAAAACTAATGTTCTTTATATCATACAACTTTTCAAAACTGAAAATCACGACAAAACTGTCACATTTCTGTTGTCTTTCAAAAACAATGTTCAAAGAAATTATCATAAAACAGGGAGAAGTATGAAAATACTTGGCTTGTTTTCAAAGTGTAGCTGAAAATTCAAGTTAAATATTCAGTTAAAAAAACAATTCATTAAATAAGACTAAAAGTTACGTTAAAATTTAAAAAAAAAAAATCTGACAAAAAATTTTTAAAAACGTTTCCCAAACACAAGCACTCGCCCCCCCCCCCCCCCGTACGCACGCGCAGACGCAAACATATTTTGGCAGTATTGAGATTGCTAATGCTCTCATAGTTTATTTTGAACATTGTTTTGAAAACTAAAATTTTGAGATTGGTATGAAACTTTTTAAATTAAAAACTAACTTTGTCTTTCAGTACTTTGTATGGAGTAAAATAAAGAGATTATAAAGTAGTATTTACTATACATTTAACGTCAGAACGGCAGAGGATAAGTTTGACAATGCAAATGACGTAGTTATTTTGACAAATGAATACCGGTTAACATCCAATTATTTACTCGGACTAATTTATCCCGATGAAGATTAATAAATAGCTCATTGCATTTAAAAACATACAAATTCAGCTTAATCGTTAGTGTACGTGGTGTGTTACGAGCTTCGAAGAAGCTTGTCGAGAAAGACATATAATTTGCTGTCACATTATTTTAACTTAATTATGTGACGGCAGGGTGATAAGAAGCGGCAATTGTGCTCTCTCGAATACTTAGCTCGTCTGTACCACGCCCATAGTGTGGTTCGTTGATGGCGACGATTACTTTTGAAAGAATAAAACATGGACATCGGAAACTAAAGGCTGGTTCTGAATTCGAGAAAAGGTTTTGATGAAAGTAAAATGGTATATATCTGAACCCACATCTCGCAGGATTTACCGAAAGGAACTGTTAAGGGGGTCCGGGACGCAAAAACCGTCAAATTTTGCAATTTTTTTTATCATTTAAAAAATTACTCCGTTTTTTCTGCTTAAAAGGATATTTGAATCGTGTTTCCATTTTTATTAGAACAAAGGATATAATTCTTTTTGTTGCCCGCACCTCACTAATGTGTATTTAACTTGAAAACTTTAAACGCGTTTTTATCCATGATGCAATTTTTCCCGATTTCTTGCATTCAAACTCTTATAAGTCAGGAACCAGTGAAGATAAAGTAATGAAATTTGGAGCATGTCTTTTTCAAACAGTTTACATTAATTTTTGAAAAAACGTTTACTGCAAAAAATATGATTTAAAAAAGAAAGTATCTTTGAATTTTTCGAAATTTTTCTTCAATATTTTTTATTTTTTATTGAATCAATATTTTTAAAATCGCCGAATAAAAATTAAAGCTTAGATATTTGTGCATACTTTTTTGAAAAAAAATTAAAAATTGACCAACAATATTTTCAGTTATAGCAATTTAAAGCAACCCCATTAAAAAAAATAATAAAAATAAATTTAAATAATTTTTTTTTCATATTTATGTTGTGATATTGCTTATTAATTAGATGGTGAATCAGTGTAAAAAAAAATTCAAAACTCTAAAGTATATAATAAAAAAAATTTCAAAATGTGTCCCGGACCCCCTTCATGGAATTATTACCGAAAATATAATTGAATTAACGCAAAGAAGAAATTCAATGTTCTTAAAATTTAGTTTTTAATTCGTTGATGCAGTTTTGGGCTTATAATACAGTGGAAAGGTAAATCTCAATATATGTAGAAATGAGTTTTTGAGATGCTTGAAGAAACAAGTTTTGGAGTGCATTACCATAAATAGGGAAGTGTTGGAATTTTATGTGTTTCTCGTGCTTTATTTTCAGCGATATTTTTCATACGTCATCTTAAAACGCGACGTATCAGCATTTAATTCACGTAGGGGGTACCGGGGCAAGATGACGAGTCGGGCAAGATGACGAATGTCTTATTTTTTCCGTTTTCCACAACGTTTCTTTTAGTAATTATGAGTAACTTAGTTTATATAGTGTGCATTACCATGAAAAAACGTCATTTAATTGCCTTTCTTTATGGCAATGAAAACAAATACTTTCAAACAGGCAGTCCGGGGCATGATGACGGACCGAAACACGGGGCAAAATGACAAGACTTCCTCTTTACAAGTCCTGCTTGTAAAGAGGAATATTGTGGCCCTACAAAAGTGCTGCAATGTCAAGAGTGGTGGCATGAGGAATGTTCCAGTTATGAAAATGGCATTTGTATTTGTAACTATTGTTAGCTGCACAACTAAAATCTTCAACATTACGTTTCAATGCATTACGCTTAATTTGATACTTTGTAAGATGTAAAAACATAGTTATTCTTTCTTAAAACATAGAACATATTCAAAAGATAAAAGTATGTTCAAACTTTTTCAGTGCTGTCATCTTGCCCCAAGGCCAAAGTCATCTTTCCCCAGTACTTGGGTAAGATGACGATTTGATAAGGTTATCAAAAAATAAAAATATCCTTCATTAATTTCATTTGAAAAATTTAATGGCAATATATTTAATACTACAAAGGACTACTCTAACAGCTCATGTAAAATTAATTTTATTATCCTTAAAAAGAAATTAATAAACAACAAGAATTGTTAGCATAGTCATCTTGCCCCGGTCTCCCCCATTTCATTTTGGAATTTTCCTAAACTTGTACGTTTAAATTTTTGCATTCTCTATTTCCTGTTTTTTCTGAATATATATATAGTCGAACCTCGATATAAGGTCACTCCACGGGACTTCACAAAACTGACCTTATAAGCGGGGTGACCTTATAACCGATTCATACATATATTTATTGATAAATAAGGATGTATTTACAAGGATGTATACATTAATTCTTTTCAAAATTTTAAACGTCCAAAAACATCAGTTAATTAAATTATAATAGTTGAATCGATTTGAACCAAATGAAATTTTTGGAATTAATAAGAAATTTTGAAATGCTTTTTTAAAACTTCCGTTTAGAATAAAACTGCATTCAAATATGCCCAAGCAAAGAAATGATGTGCAATTAACCTTACATAAAATTACAATAAAGGACTGACACGTTTTTTCCTTAGTTTAAGCACAGTGGTTTCAAAGTATCTTCTGAAATTTTTCTTCCGCTTCTAATGACTGGTAAAAAAATGCGATATGTACGTGGTGAGTGCTCACGTTACTACTTCCATATTTTAGTATCACTGTCGTAACACTCAATTTCTACTGTTAATTTACTACGTTAATAGGAAAAATGACTTTTCACTTTTTAAGGATCGTATATCGTGGAAAATTCTTGGAAGTGAATCTATTAGGCAATGAAATCATTTAAAGAAGTCAGACAAAAGTGACCTTATAAGCGATTGATGTATTATGATCTGACAATATACCCGATAATACATAACATAGAATTCCTATTCATCGAGCTGGGACTTTGGAAGAGTGACCTTATATGCGGGGTGACCTTCTAAGCGGGTGACCATATATCGAGGTCTGACTGTACATACTTAGCAGTTCATCTTCTGTATCATTTTGGAAGTGATTTTAAATTCCTTCTAAAAACCTAATGCTATTCTTGTGAGACAAAGCAAAGAAACTTTATTTTATTTAAAGATTTCTTGATTAATTACACAAAAACACAATATTTTTAAAATTTAATTTGCAGAATATTTTCACCGCTTATTTTCTTAGAATTTTTTACCTTCTTTTCTTCACTGCAAAAATAATATTAAGTCTACAGTATAAAGTAAACTTCCTCGGAAGAGTCGTACTATTTTTTGTAAAGCATTCTCCCTTGTGGTTTAGAGCAATTTAATTTTAGAATTTAACACCGTAAAGTCTCCTTCTCACCTACGCAAAAAGCTTAAGACTTTTTTTTTTTACATTTCAAGCAGTGTAATCATAAAGTACCGCTTTTTAATTACGCAAGGCAAAAAATAATCAGAAAAAGTCTGGGGTTTAAGCTGCATATTCGAAGAAAATTGCTCAGCAATTTTCTTCTTAAAACACCATTTTTAAACGAAAGTAAAAAAGGAACTACAAAAAATTGCAATGTAAATTCTCCTAAATTAATTCTTAGCATTTACAAAGGTGGCGTTATAAATACGTAAAGAGGAGATTGGGTGCAGATTTTAACATGGCCGACAGCTAAAGTTATTCTTCTTTTACCTTATTTAATTAAAGTGTTTCTTGACTTTTTCGTTGCTCCTGTGCAACCGGTTTGCGAGGTTTTTAGTGAAATGTTTTCTTTTTTTCTTTTGAGCCCCCAACTGTCGATGAAGAAACGTACTTATTAAAAAAGTGCTGTGGGTTTCTTTTCTTTTTTTTATTTAAAGAATATTTATTAAATGCTATATTTACTTGTCATGCAAAAAATTTAAATTTAATTATTGTGCTTTTGAGTAAAAAATTATCGAAATAACGAAGTTAAATTCAGTTGTTGTCATTGCTATAAATAAAATTGCTTTATTTTGACTGAAGACGAAAGTTTAGTTTATAAAAATAATTTTAAATTAAAACGTTCTTAAATGTGTTTTGCAAAAGACTTGCCAAAAAAATTGCTATGTATAAAGCATGTGTGTGAAAAATAGAAAATTAGTTTTTAATGCAATTACTTAAAAGGAAACATTTTATTAGTGAAAATTTGTGAATAAAGAGTGTTTTGTAAAGTTCAATATCTCTAAAAATAAACCTTGTTGTATTTTGTTCAAACATTAAAAATTGTTTAACTTTTGTGTAAAATGAAACTTAAAAAAAAAAAAAAAACGGTTTAAAGGCACTTAACTACTTAAAAACTTTGAAGCTTCATGTTGTCCAAGTGTTTCGACAAGTTTAAATGCTTATTAAGATAATGGTTTTTCTGATAAAATCTTTGCTTTGCTTGCAAAGAACCATTTCCGATCAAAGTGTTCGAAAAAGAATGGAATAAAATTTAATGAAAGTATGAAATTCGAAAGCAAAGAAATTTAAAAAGTTTTAATTTACTTTAAAACATTTTTGACGAATAAAACATTTTTTCAAACAGGTTTTATTCGTTATTAGATTGAAATAAATTATTTGACTCGATCGGTCATACAATTGATTGCTTCTCCAAAGTAAAATGATACCCTCAATGCACACTGTTTCGATTAGTACAAGCTAGGTGGAAAAAAGTCATGTTTAAAATTCTCTTTGGTATTGGGATAGTAAAAACAATAAACCAAAACATGATATACTTAATTATTTGTTTATGTCAAACTCTCTTCCGTCACGTGAGTAATAAGGGTTGAAGGTACGTATCCGTCTGTAATTGAATAAATCAGTTTTGTTCCAGACATCATTTTATCGCACAAAATTAAAGTGCTCCTATGTCATATGATTGTATTGTTCAAGATTGATATTATTTATTCTAGTAAGTGCTTTTTTTCTTAATTTAATTAATCTTTCTGAGAGCTAAACAATATTAATTTTTTTAAAAAAATGAACGACGGATTTTTTGTCCCGTCCACTTTTAAGTGATGACAATGACTTGTACCCATTTGTACCCTGGCAAAATTTTCTGTATATAGTAGCTACAGCTTTCACATTAATAACAAGACGTATTATAGTAAGCACACTCGGGTGCAATTTTTTTTTTTTACCCAAAGCTTTGGATGCTTCAATAATTCTTCAAAGAAATCCCTACTGGAAAGAAAATATTCTAGAGAAAAAAAAATATGTTGCACTAGTGTGTGCTGACTATAATACGCCTTATTAATAATGGGATAAGACCAGCTATTATATATAGAATATTTGGCCCGGGTACAAAACGGATAAAATCCTTACCATCACTTGAAAGGCTTTAAACGAGCAAAAACTCCCTCGTTTGTCTTCAAAATTTTTTTAATATTGTTTAATTATCAGATAGAGTAATTAAATTACGGAAAAAAGCACTTACCAGTATAAATAATATCCATCTTGAACAATTAAATCATGTGAATTTAGGAACACTTTAATTTTGTGTGATGAAATGATGAATTCTGAACTTGACTTTTTTCCAGCTAGCTTGTAATAATCAAAACACTGTGCAACGATATGAATGAAGGAAAATATTTCTTGGACTCTTTTTTTAAAGTAATCTTATCGGGGGTGGGTATGTTAATTGAGTTTTACTTGCCCCTCCAAATAATTATAACAATAATAGGCTCGAAGCATTGCCCTAAAAAAGTTCACTCAAAGCAAGCTTTAAGGGAGAAAACCAGTTTAGGAGACCGAAATTTTGGTGTTTTTTGTGAATTTTTTTTATAGGAAAGAAATAATCAGAATTTGTTTAAACTTAGAGGATGTTTTATTCACCTACTAGTGATACCCGCACGGCTTTGCCCGTAATAGAAAAATCAAAAGGTCTTTTGGTTCGCCTGTATATTTACAAATAATGTATGGTGAATTTTCTCGCCAGTTGGCTTGTACCCATCTTACGGTTCCACGTTATGATAATTTCGTATCTCGCCAATTGGCTTGTACCCATGTTACGGTTCCACATTATGATAATTTCGTATCTCGCCAATTGGCTTGTACCCATGTTACGGTTCCACATTATGATAATTTCGTAATTTACTCGTCCATCTTATGATATTTTTTTCTTAAAATTGGAATAGAAAAAGAACCACATCGAATTTTCGAAAAATCGCTTCGAGGTGCACACCCCCATGCTACATACTAACTTTGTGCCAAATTTCATGAAAATCGGCCGAACGGTTTAGGCGCTATGCACGTCACAGACATCCTACAGACATCCAGACATCCTCCGGACAGAGAGATTTTCAGCTTTATTATTAGTAAAGAAGATTTCACCTTGTAATATTTTCAAATCATTTCCACTAGAACTAGTGGAGTTAAAGGCTGCTGTTCATGGACGGTCGCCATCACAGCTTGTTGCTTGTGAGCATTATAGAAGCCGCAATTTTTATCTCTAGTCATTGCAAGTTATCTTTTTCGTAAACAACATATTTCCTAAGAATATGAACCTAATTGTGATCAAAAACGTTGAAAATTGCACGTTTTTGAGGTTGTTAGTTACAATGTTTTGTTTTTCTACCCTTTTTTTCACATTTCTTGGATTTAAAAAAATATTTTTATCAATGATATCATCAAAGAATTAGGTTCATATAGAGTGTAACTGAACAAAGAATATTCACACAAATTTCCAGAACAATTAGTCAAAAACTCTTTGAGTTAGAATGCACACCAGTGGGGAAAAAAAGTTGTTTCGAGAAAGACGCTTTTTAAAACAACTGCTGTGAACGTTTTTGAATCTCCACAGTCACTTAAGTGCTCATAGCATCGGAACTAATCGGAATTTTTCACTAAAATTTCGGCAAAATATTCTTGAATAATTTTACGAACATTTTATGACATTGAAAAAAAGTTAATTTTTTTGACCCTTCTAAACTGGTCCCCCACCCCCCTTAGATCTTTTCAGTATTTCCTGCGTCATGCATGGAATCATAATTATTCGAATTGAATTATCGCTGCTGTTATTCGAAACCACCCTTTGGGAACACTGTAAAAACGATTCAGGAACGTTCCTGGAAAATAATAGGCAGTTGATGGGCCCAATTTCTTCCAGTAACATATCTTGGAAAAATCAGGAACGTTTTCTGCTAAAAGTCAGTAACCTTTCTGAAATTAACCTTGAAACTTTCTGAAAAAATGCGAAATCACCCCTGTTAAAACCAGTCATGTCTCTAGAACCTTCTAGACAGAGGGTAAGGGTAGTAGGTTTAGTGTTATTGACTAGAACCTTCTTGATTTACCAAGAAGGCTCCATAAAAATCAGAGCGACCACGGCCAAAGCTATTCAAAAAAGAAACAACCATATCTGTTGCCTGCAATTCCTGCCTTAGCAAAGCTGTAGCTATCCGTTGACTTTTTTTTCGCTCTCATTAGGAGTTTAGTCAACCTGGATAGGCCGTAAGCAACCTTAGGCCGATACACTTAATAAACACGCTCATTCAATCTTTAAACTGGTTGCTAGAAATATTTTCCACAACAGTGAAAAGTCTGCACGCGTACAACTTGCAGCGATTCAGGAAACTTTTTTGTGAAGATACTTGTTTTTACGGGGAAATAGGTGAAAACGTGTGAAATCCCGAGACTTTCCACGGACATAACCAGTAATGTTTCGGATTTTTTTTACAGTGAATGCGCTGAATAGTTTCCGACTGAAGTATCCTGTGAAACGGGCTGGTGAAATTAAATTTAGTCCAAGTTTGTATTAAAGTGCGTTTACAACGAATACGTTACGAATATAAGAGTGCAACTCCTATTTCACTTTTTGCTAGTTGTTGTATTGTAATCCGAACTGTTTGATCTGTTTTTGTCTTACAATTTCAGGCAGACAGTCATAAGCCCTGTAATTTGAGAGGAACTGCATACAAATTTGGAGAAAAGGTTAACGCATGTCAGGCAGGTCAAATTATGAGCCCTGTCAGTTTTTTGTTGTTTGCATTGCTAGCTAACCGAGAATATTTTCATGTTGTCAAATGCTTTACTCGCATAAATAATTTTCTGTTTGAAGAGCTGTTAGAAAAAATTTGAAAACCCAAAAACATAGAACTAACTTATTTTAATATCAACGGCTAGTCCCGACATTGTTCAGGTTAAAAAAAAAATATCTTAAATAAATTTTACGCACGTACTGTTTATTTTATCACAGCACCATTTGTTTCGCTTTTAGGAGATTTTAAATTAAACTAATTCATGTCATTTCCTGATCGAGAGCAACATGTACTTGCCTATAAGTAATGCGCTGTAAAAGCCAATAAAGTATAGTATATAAGTAAGCCAATGTTCCTGTTTATTGTACGTTTGGCTTTCGGATTTTTTGATGGTGATAGCAAAAGCAATTTTCATTGGAAATTGTAATCACTTAAATCGGAAAGAGAAATCTGTTGGAATCACGAGAGGGCGAGGATAATGAGTCAACTGGCCAGCTTCTGGTCCTGTAAGAATATTACTCTAACTAAATCATATTATTCCACAAATATTTTACCTGGGGTCGAATACCATATTGCATAGATTAGGTAAATGAAAGTTTCTGAATTAAAACTTGACTAAGCATGAGGGTTGAGGCTAAGCATGAGGCTAAAGGGATTAGATGACTAAGACATTTATGTGAATGTCATCTCTATATATTGTTTTACCAGTTGATTTATATTTTTTTTACAACCTTGTATTATTTCTAACATTTGGACAGGAAGAGTTTGAAGAAAGTCGTCTGAACTTTTGAAGACCTTTCGAGTTCTATCTACTGCGTCTATATGCAAGTGGTGGCTCATAGTACATTCGTCCCACATAATGAAGCTGATGTCTTAAAAAAGTTTTCCAAATGGTCCATTTTTCTTATGAAGCATACGGAATCTTTTTGTAGGGAGACATTCAAAGCAATTTGAATGTGGGATAGCCAGTTTTTCCACCACCAAGTAAAGTCGCGGCAACTCAGAAAGAAACCATCAAAAGAGCCAGTCTACCTGTTGATCGATTTTTGGTCAGCATTAGATAACTGCAGTCTAAATAACTTATGAGGGCTTCGTTTTGGATTTAAATAAGGCGTTGCCTTCAAAGTACGTTTTCTTCAGTTTAGATTTTCCTTTAGGCATAGGAAATTACGATTCGTTGCATTCTGCAGTTGGGACAAACCGAATCTGGCAGCGTCACAGAGCTGTGATCAGGATCTGCGAAGCCTTCACAATGCTGCCAGGTTAGGTTTTCCCCAAGTATAGATAACCTATACTAGCTTTGTTTCGGATTTAAATAAAGCGTTGCCTGAAATAGAACTAAATGATGTAATTATAAAACTGCTTTCTTAATATTTTAAGTTAACAAATCAATTTCAAGGGTGAGCTTAAGCAAGCATAGAACTGTGGATTGGTTACTCCGAACAGTAGATTTTCTATGAGACTGTAAAATAGCAAATTTGTATGCTTGAGTTCAACCTTGTAAATGATTTTTGTTAACTTTAAATATTAACAAATCAGTTTTGTAATTATATAATTTAGTTGTGTTTCAGGCAACGATTTTTTGCAAATCAAAGTTAATAAATCTATTTCAAAGCCGATCTTAAGCAATCTTAGAACTGTGGATTTTAAAGGAAAATTGAAAAAAAAAACGAAAGATAGGATAATATGAATAATATACAGCCTATGTCACTATGTAATTATGCAGCTTTCAGATACCGAAGGAAGTTTTCGAACAAATGCATTGGCTCTGGAGATTATACATGACAAATAAACATACAAAATCTAATCTCTCTATATATTAGTACAGATTTAAACTTGTTGGCTTTTACTTTTATTCATTACAGCTTATTGAAGATTATTACGTTATTGAATTTAAGCAAACAATGTGGAAGTGTTATTTTATCTAATTTAGTACACTGTAAAAACGATTCAGAAACGTTCCTGGAAATTAATAAGCAGCTGATGTGCCCAATTTCTGCCATAAAATTCAGTAACCTTCCTGAAAAATCCAGAAATCTTCCCATTTAAATCCAGTCGTGTCTCCGGAACTTCAGAGTAATTTTAGGCAGTGATAAAATAACAGCTTGGCACCTTCCTGATGAATCAAGACAGTTGCAAAAGCAATATTGCAAAGATGGCCAAAGCTAAGCCAGCATTACAAGTATTAAGCATCTTGCTTCATTGCAATTCTTGCAAAGCTACGTAGTCCATACTTATGAGCTCCCTTTGGGAGTTTAATCAGCATGGACGAGCCGTAATCGAACGGAAGCCGATACACCTTATAAATACTCTTAGTTACTCTTTAAACTGGGAGCTAAAAATATTTTTTACAACAGAGAGAAGTCTGCATTTGGACAACTTGCAGCAATTCAGGAAACTTTTTGCCAATGATACTTGATATTTCCAGGAAGTGGATAAAAACCATTTAAATCCCGAAACGTTCCACGGAAACATTCAGGAACGTTTCAGAATTTTTTACAGTGTATGAAACACAGAGAAAACTAGTATTTTCACCGTATTTATATCTAAAAAGAAAACAAATAAGAAAAAACGTATTACAACAATGTCCGAAAATAATAGTATAAATTTCAAAAGCAAACTATTTTCATTCACGTGAATTTTTTATTCAAATTTACTAAAAAGATTAGATCTTTTTCATGACTCATACTACCAGAAAAAAACATCCAGAATAATTTCGATCGGATAAAAACGGAAAATTTTTCGGCGTACGCAAAACTTGCATCAAAAAACCCTCATCACGAATCATACTCCCAGAATTGGAGATGGGTAGAGAATTTCCCTGTTTCCTTCGTAATGCGGGCTCCATAAATAAGTGACGAAGAGCTCTTGATGCACTAAACCTTTAAATCTGTCTCGCCATCAACATAAATAACTGAAAGTTCGCTCCAACGCAAGTCCATTTCCTTGCATCAAATATTGAACATGGAGTTGTCGTAGAGCGAAGTTGGAATGGAGCTTTTAGAGCGCGAACGAGGAGCTTAAGTCTACCAGAGTAAATGTGGGAGTTCTAAGGAAACAATCGCCCCTCTTCGAATTGTTGAATACGCAGTCGGCTGAGATTTACTTTTATTTGAGCGAGCCACGAGTAGAATAAGAATCGCTGAGGAAGTCAGAAAAATAGTGGGTTCTTTCTTTCTTCTACTTTTTCGATTTCTTTTAGCAATTACAGAGTTTTAAATTATAATGCATAAAAGTAGAACATTAAATATGGCGTAAAATGTTCTTGCACAAGTTTAGTCCGAATTTGTTTCGTTGCATTTTGCTTGTATTGAGACCCTGTTTGAATCGTATTTTTTATTATCCAACTTTAATATATCTTTTTAATCGTTGCCAGATAAAAAGAAAGTAGAGTTGTAACGTATTTAGAAATGAAACAAGATTTTTATCACAGTAATTATTACTGGTATTAAATTATATTTCATTTTATTTGCTAAACATTTAGCTTCCTTCAACGATTTTATTAAATATTAACTATTTATTTATTAAAACTTTTCCTAAGAGGTAAAAAAAAAAAAAAAGAATAGTCAATAGCTCCTTCTTAATTTCGTTTTTTTAACTCCCGATACCACGACACACAAAAGAAGGGGTATAAGTTTGATGTGTCTGTGTCTATGGAACTCAAGCGAGTAAACGGATGGACCGATTTTGATTTTTTTTTTCGAAAGGAAAGTTGATCGAGAATGTTTTTAGCTAGGTTGCGTCTTCGGATGACATTAATTAACGGAAATATTAATTAAAAAACTCTAAAAGGTTTTTGCAGCGAGAACATATTTAACGATTTAAAAAGATTAGTACCAAAATAAAAAGTATTTTATTCTGCGTCTGATAGAATATGTTTGGAACTTCCATATTATATAGAATAAGAGTTGAAACATTTTTAAGCAGATTTTAAATACGGTTAAGCCTTTATTCACGCGATTCTTAACCGAATTCATTGTTGATCGAGTAGGAAAGAAAACGCAATGATTTTCTTTTGCTAGTTTATATTTGTTAACAAATAATGTACTTGTAATTGGTTTTTAATTTTAGTTAATCTGCCATCTATCGGTATATAAAATAATGGAGGCAAGGCACTTAGTATGCAGTCCTCGACATAAATACAGTTGTAGTCAGTTGTCACTCTTGAATAGAATAGAATAGAATTTTAGTTACTTGTTTCTTATTTGTTTATGAGGTTTTAACACAATAATCAAACACATAAATGAATAAATAAAGTCGATGATTGAACCAGATTCTTTGAAACCGGTTTGTTGTCATTTAACCATTTAAATGTTATATTGAGAGTGAGATTTTCTCTGTTGCTTTTTATTTTTAACTAGCATTCCCGTACCCGGCATTGCTCGGGTATTGGAATTAGCAGGGGTTAACAGTGCTTGGTGCACCTAGTTTCGAAAATCCCCTGTAATAATTACTTATTACCTATAACTTTTTCTAATTTAGGGAGGATCCCGGGGCCCCTGGACTCCTTACATATATGAATTTGTCCTTAACCGATCTTTAACTGTTATTAACGATCCTTTTAAAGTATTGATTATCTTTGCAAACACAGTTCATCCACATTTTATTGATATACCTATGTTTAAGCAAGAACTTCTTTGTATACAACATTTTTAGTTTTTTTTTTTTTTTTCTGGTGCTAAAATTATTAAGCTGCTTGATGAACTGACTTTGGAGCAAGCTACATAACATTGGCCGTGTGAAAAAAAGTCTTCTCTAATCGATCCCTGCTACTTTTAATGTCTGTCCTTGTGACTTATTAATGGTTATTGCAAAGCAAACTTTAACAGGAAACTGCACTCTTCTAAATTCAAAAGGATAGTCGGCCTGTAATGATGTTTTTAAAAACTTCGTTTCTAGTTTTGAAAAAATGTAAGCAATAGACAGAAACATTATGATTTGACTTGAGAAAAGCCTCGAAGAACCACGTGAGAAACAAAAACAATATCAAATTTATAGTTCGCAACTCCAACGAATTATAGGGGGCACTGAAGTCACTGTCTAATGGCGGAATTGAAAACTAAAACAAACGCACATGGTAACGAAGAAAATGCTAAAAGTGTTGTGATTTTTGTTCGTACGTATGATTGTTTCGCTTTATTTTTTTTAAATTAATTTTCAAAGTCTTGTTGATATTCTGACCCACGTAGAAAGAAATGAGAATTCAAGAAGCATTACTAAACGTCAAACATTAATGCAAAGCAAAGTACGTAGTTCGTAGTTCTAAGCAGCCATTTTCACGATGTTGAATTCGATATTTATCAATTCTTGATAAAACTAAATAATAATTGTGGCCTGACAAGAATAACAATTAATGCTAGAAAATTTAATATGACATTACAAATTATTACCAAAAGAAGATGATACTTCTTTGCTTTGCTTTGGCTAGCGCTTGTTTTCCATTTGTAGCTGAGTTATTTCTCTTGAATTCCCGAATCGGTTAATTTAAAAATTTTCTGTTTCGATTTTTCTAATTTCTGAGTTACGATTTAATTGTGTCATGTTATGCAAATCATCAACAAAATTCTCACGGATATATGGTGGTAGTTTTCTTTTCAGTTGATTAACAATTATTTCTTTTTACTTATCGAATTCTGTAATCTTACTACCATTTTATTCCACTCATGATAAAAATTGAAAATGGTTTAACTAAAAACGCGAAATCTCGCCAAGGCTACTTTGCTCGCACAATGCCAAAATTATAACCCTAAACAAATTTGGCGATACCTTTCAGCTGAGAATAAAAGGAATAAAGTAAATTCTTTCTCTGTCATTCATTTTGTTCTACGATAATATATTCAAGAAAATATTTTGCATACTGTCCATTCCAACTAAATGCTGCTGTAAAATATGGTAAGTTTAATTAATTTAAGATTAAAAAAACTCCCATATTCTTACAAATTCATACAAAACAATAAAATTTTTTACCTTGTAGAACGTTATCCAAGTTTGTTAATCCAGAATTTTCGCTTTCACCTATTATTAAGGAAATAATGAAAACTAACATTATTTTGAGGAGCTCGAGAATACTACTAAGGGACGAATTAATTTCTGTAGCTGAAAGCAAACTAAGACACATCGATTGCGTTAATAAATACTCAGAACAAACTGCCTGTGTTTACGTCAACAGACACACATGGAACGCAACGTGGCAAAGTTTTAGTTGCATTCACAGTTTTATAAATCACCGCAAGGTAGCGTATTCGAGCGCTGGAGTTCCGAGTTTGCTATCGACCAAAAGTTGAGAAGAAGTACTGAATAATGATTTAAGGGGGTCCGGGACACATTTTGAAATTTTTTTTATTATGTACTTTAGAGTTTTGAAATTTTTTGAACTGATTCATCATTTATTTAATAAGCAAAATCATAACATAAATATGAAAAAAAATTATTTTTTATTTAAATTTAATTAGTTTTTTTCAAAGAAATGGGGTTGCTTTAAATTGCTATAACTCAAAATATTGTTGGTCAATTTTCAATTTTTTTTCAAAAAAGTATGTACAAATATCTATGCTTTAATTTTTATTCGGCGATTTTAAAAATATTGATTCAATAAAAAATAAAAAATATTTGAAGAAAAATTTCGAAAAATTCGAAGATACTTTTTTTTAAAAAAATCATAATTTTTGAAGTAAACGTTTTTTTTTAAATTCGCCGAATAAAAATTAAAGTAAATTACTTGAAAAAGATATGCTCCAAGTTTCATTACTTTATCTCTATCGGTTCCTGACTTATAAGAGTTTGAATGCAAGAAATCGGGAAAAATTGCATCATGGAGAAAAACGCGTTTAAAGTTTTAAAGTTATGTACACATTCGTTAGATGCATGCAACAAAAATAACTATAACTTTCGTTCTATTTAAGGTAGAAACAAGATTCAAACGTCCTCTTAAGCAGAAAAAAACGGAGCAATTTTTCAAATTATAAAAAAAAATTGCAAAATTTGAGGATTTTTGTGTCCCGGACCCCCTTAAATGGAGGAAAGCCTTCGAAAATAAGGGATTTGAATTCAATGACAGGTTTTAATTTCGCAGATATTAAGAGGTTTTAATTAATTTCTCCTGAACTAATTGAGATTTCGAAAAATCCTTTCTTAGTGGTTACTTTCGTAATCATGCGGACATGCCTGCCAAATTTCAAGTCTGAAGCTTCAGCGGTTTCGGCTGTGCGTTGATATATATATATATATATATATATATATATATATATATATATATATATATATATATATATATATATATATATATATATATATATATATATATATATATATATATATATATATATATATATATATGTTATCTCAGGACATTGATTTTTATATATTAAGATTTTATGAAGTAAAAATATATTCTGGTTGTTTGAAGTATTTTCAAACTCTAATTTTAAATTTCTACTAATAGTCCTATTGGCTTTTTAAGACAAAATGATCTGAATTTTAAAAGGTATTTTACTCACTTACTCTGCAAAATGCTCTTCGCATCAACATATTTTCTTCTTATGACAGCAATCAATCAGTCTCTTGTTTTCAAGTGGCTATTTCACGCCACTAGGCGAGTGTTGGCGATACAGACATCTCATTAGATTTTTATTATTGTGATCTAATTTTTGTACTTAAAAAATACGTTAGCAATATTTTTACTATCCATTTCTCTTTATTAAACGATTTTTTGGGATATTTACTGTTTCTTTTCTTATTTAAATTCTTACTGCGTAGTAAGATTTTAAGATTTAGGTAAAAGATTAGGAAAACGTTTTTTTGACGTTTTAAATTGTTGAATTTTCGCATATTATTTATGAATGATCGCCAATTACTTATTTGGTCTTCGTCAAATGTTTGATTTTCACTGTAATAAACTAATGAATTTTTGCAAATGCCTGCCTGTTGCGCGTCGCTCCTTCTTTGAAGTACAAGAATCTATAGAAAAGAAAACTTTTACAGCAATAGGCTTAACGAAACCTCTGCTTTTTGCAAAATAAACATCATATTATGAAACAAGACCGTTTCAGTTACATTTATTGCACAGTATTTTTTTTTATTATTAAACTTAATTTCAAACCAATATGTGGTTGTTGTGCATCTTTATAAATTGGACTTTAGTTTATCTCAAAACAAGAGGTAATAAAAATAATCCATTTGTATATTCGTTTAGTACCCAAAATTAGTGAAAATTGACTAATTAAAATAAGGTTGCAGGCCTAATTTTTGTTGCCGCATTTTGCACAAAAATCAAGTATTTTTCACCATGTGCCAAAAAAAAAAAAAAAAAAAAAAAGGTAATGTAATTAATTGAAGATTTTAATAATCATTGAGAGATTGATTGATTTGTACGTTATCGGATATCTGCATAACTCTGAGGAAAATCGAAACTGATCCTCAACAAGATTTATTTCCCTGCATCTCTAGAGATGCGGGTAAACTCAAATCACGTGTACAAGAACAATGCGGGTAATCCTTTATTTGTTTTGTTTGTTTCATTCTGTTCCTTCGTAGACGATACATAAACTTCTGCTATTTCAGAATTTCTTTTTTGTATAAGCATCAAGAGGACAAAGTATTAATATATAAAAAAAAATAAGGAGTTATCAATAAAGACAATCATTTGAGCATTTGGAGATGGTGCCATGTAAATTTATTATTAAATGAGTCAATGAAAGTTAAAGCTTACCATTTTTCTTCAAACCAAAAAACAAAAGTTCCCTCTAAAAAAAAATTTTTTTCTGAAAAAATATTTAAAATAAAATTCAAAATATTGACTTTTTTAAAAAAATAAATATTGTCTTGCAATTTTTGAAAATATTCTGTAGAAAAAAAGTTTCATTCTGATGTTATTGGCTTTTCAGGTAAAGAAAGTCAAATTTCGATCGTTGACCCAAAAGACTAAATTTTTTGACCTGTTCTCATAAAAATGCTCTTAAAGTAATCAAATCAAGTGATGTCTCATGTATCTTACATTTGATTTTGTAGATCGAGTGTGGGTGGCCCTTTAGTTTGCCTGAGGGTCTATGTAGCTTAAAATAGGATTTGAACCACTAAGATATACACTGCTCAGAAACTCCGAAACGTCACAGATTTTTTATGGGAAACATTCAGGAGATTTCACTGTTTTCCCCCAGATTCCTGTGAAAAACAAATATATTTGCGAAATTTTCCTGAATAGCTACAAGTTTTATGAATGCAAACTTATCCCTGTAGTGAATATATACTCAGCTGCTTGATAAGGTGCTTCGCCTTCAACTTACATACGGTCCTTCTAGATTGACTGCGATTCAAACGAGGATGAAATACAGCCTCCGGAAGTTGTACCTTTGCAAGAACTGCAGGCAGCTTTTCGGTATTTGCTTACAATTCTATCTTAGCTTCCTCCATATTTGCTTTAGAAGCACTTATATAATAAATACTAGAATAGTCTAGGTAAAATACTGGCATAGTAAATAAAATTAGGATTGGTATAGTAAATACAAAAGGTGCCAAACTTTTATTATATACATATCTAAGTTTTCTTTAAAAATTCTTGATTTATTCCAGGAAGGTGATTATTGTCATTATTATTTTGTAAATTCAGAAAGATTCCAATTCAATTTCAGGATGATTATTAACTGCTCGAGGGAAACTTTCCTGTTTTTATTAGGTAAGTTACAGTCAAAAACTAGGCAAAACAAGCTGCCCATTAGTTTCCAGGAGCGTTTCAGAATTTTTTCACTGTAGTCGGAAAAAAAGGCTACTCCGATCTATACATAATATTCAAGCAGATGTTAAATTTCGTTCCCAGACATTTGAAGTAGGTTATGAGACAAATGCGTCCCCACTAAACGGGAATAAAGCTAAGAAATGATTTTATGTCAATATTTTACATCAAGAAAGACATCCGACTAATAAAATGTAGCCGAAGAGAAATTACTTAGGAACTGGAATTTTAGCTTTGACCATGCAGCCTTTATACAAAATTTTCTTATTGGTTCAAAATTGAGCAAACATTGTTCTAGTTTAAAATGAAACCCAAACTTGAGGTATACAAGTTAAGATCTTTCGAGCAAAATCTTTCCGATCAAATCAAATTTTTAAAATGAGCTGTCTTCAAAAGAGCAAAGACAGACTGACCAATAGATTCCGATTTGGATATAAGTCATAAGACTTTAGCATTAAACTCCGCAGCAAAAAAAAAAAAATAATAATTTGAATTTTGACATCTTGAGTTCAAATTATGTTTTTCGCAATCACGAGTGTTTGTATGTAGGCATGTGTGTTTGTGTGTGTGGGGGGGGGGGTGTTTGTGTGTACGGGGTATGTGTGTTTGTGTCTGTGTGCTGGCATAAGTGTGGGGGGTGTATGTGTGTGTGGGGGGTATGTGTATGTGTGTGTAGGCATATGTGTTTGTGTCTGTGTGCAGGCATGAATGTGTGGGTAGTTGTGTGTATGTGTGTATGTATGCGTGTGTGTTTGTGTGTGTATGTGTTTGTGTGTGTAGGTGTATATGTGTGTAGGTGTATGTGTGTATGTGTTTGTGTGTGTGTATGTGCGCGTGTGTGTGTAGTTGTGTATGTATGCGCGTGTGTGTAGGACATGGATGCAACCTGGAGACGGCCTTCGCTATAGGTGCAGCATCGTGACGAGCCCGCCTGTCCACGGTGATGGTGCAGAGGGTGGCGGTGGGAAAAATCAAAGGAACGTCAAAAACAGTCAAATGAAAGCAATAAGCAATCGTGATTGCTCAAAAAAAAAAAAAAAAAAAAAAAAAAACTCTTAGAATTCTTTTAACCTCATTCTTACTTATTCTTATGCGAAATGAACACCGTTTTCCCCTTCACCTACCCCTTTTAGGGGAGTAACCCCCTCCCCTCAGTTTTTCAATCCATTTTCGGCATTTTCTTAGCTATTATTTTCATTTTTAGGGGAAGAAAGCATTGTATTAATCGTTAATATTTTCTTCTACGGGGCTAAACAAATAAAAATTTCAAAACATGAACCCTATGTAGTAAAAGACTAATGAGAGTATTCCTCCTTACCACTCTAAAATATTTTAAAAAACCATCAAAAACGATCTTGTAAATGTTTCCATAAACAATTAATTCCTGAAAATACACAATGGAACACTTTAAGCTTTAATTTTTATTGCAAATTGGGCAGAGGAGTTTTAACACTGTCGAAATTGTGCATAGCACCTTTAAGAAAAAGGTCCTGCTCTGCATTTATTCAGTAATTAGAAGAAATCCACCAGAATTTCTATAAGGCAACTACATCAGTAAAAGAAAATACTACAACGTTAAATCGTACGAATGCGCTGGGGGGGGGGGGCTGTCAAGGAACCCACTTTTTAATGCAAAAAAAGTTAGCATTTAGATGTAAATTCTGGATATCCTTACATCCAAAAGTTCACTTTTTTGCATTTCCAAAAAACATCTTTTCAATGTTTTTTGGAAATAAAACACTTGTCTGCAGTTCTCTGCAAATTTGTTTGATTTAACGTTGTTTTATTTTATATTACTTTTTGCATAAGAGTATTCATTAATGTCTTAACTGCATCAGTATTAGTCCATGACTCACAATGGCCATGTCACCATTCGCTTCTGTTTGGAGTGCAGTTGTTGATGTTGTTTCTTATCCTCTAACATCATAGTGATTAGAAATGTTTCACTCTAAAAATATTAGTTATAATTCGCAACGTTATTTCTGTATAGTGTACGTTTTATAGTTACAGTAGAATATCAATTTCTATA
Source organism: Uloborus diversus (assembly GCF_026930045.1). Taxonomy (NCBI): domain Eukaryota; kingdom Metazoa; phylum Arthropoda; class Arachnida; order Araneae; family Uloboridae; genus Uloborus; species Uloborus diversus. The sequence goes on from NC_072731.1 coordinate 11,355,966, forward strand.
TTTGCAAAAAATAATAAATCAGACTACTTAGTGGAAAATTAGTTAGTGCTTCTTTCCATTATCATTTGCAAACTCTGTCAAAAAAAAAAAAAAAAAGTCTCGTGATGCTGCCACATTAGTCAAACTTTACTCTTATCTTTATTAATAATCATTTACAATTAGATACGTGTCGCTATTTGGCAACGCACCAAATTTAGTCTTCTAAAATATTATAAGAAAAATAGAAGAAATTTAAACTATATTTGCCAAGCAAATACTCACTGAAGATGCTATTAAAATTTATTCAAATTTTAATATGCACCAATCTTATGGGAAAAAAGTAGATTTTTTTTTTTGTATTCGGAAGTTGCAAATGCAGGCCCTTTTTTTTTTTAAAGTTTAGTGCGTTTAAAAATGCTCACATCTTTTGATTCTTTGACAAATAAAGTTCTTCTACCGTTTAAATAGTGAGGTATTTTTACAATTATATCAATGTTTTGGTGCATTTTATGGTAAACTATTTGTTGTTTTTTCAGTCAAAACCCGATGCTTCCAAGTGATTGTTTAACCATAAACCATACCGAAATTGAACTATGATTTTCTAAAGTATTTTTCTCGTGATTTGATCAAAAGTTTGAAGCCAAAGAACATATTTTAATGTGTTTTTAAAAAAAATCATGGATAAAAGGGTTAAAATTGTAACTTTACGAAAACAAGCTTCAGTGGGAAGAAATATAACTTTTATTACATGCATTTGAGTGCACGCACCCCTCTTCAAAAACATAATCATCTCCTTTTCCCGTAAACTGCTTAAACTCTGATAAGAAAAAACGGCACTCAGAAGTGACGCAGGAAAAAATTCCATCAGAATTTATCATTTTATTCAAAGTATTATCTGAATGCACTGCTCGCATGTTTACTTTTAAATGTATAGTTTTATCCAATTCCCCCTCCAGGGATCCATCTATCTCTTCGCCTGATTTTGCAGATATTATGTAGGCGCAGGACGTGATCCGAGATCTCTTCTTCATCCTCAGGCACTCCGTCCTGGCAGAAAATCGAGTTTGGCCCTCCTGTCTAGCGATTAATCGGGAATCATAATCGATTTCTTGCCGTCGAAAGTGGCTACCTTTAAGACGCCACGTACGACACTTGGAAAGCCCCATCGGAAAAGCGGTCGCACATTACTTTGTCCCGCAGCCCCCGGCCAAGTATTCAGCCCTCTCACATTTAGGGGAAAAGTTGGAATCCAGGGAAAGATTTTATCGGACGTGCCGCCGATACAAACGCTATCAAAGGACGCTGGTCGCATAGTTGGAACTCGCCCTATGGGAAGAATTTTTCGGACTTTATTTCTGCTCGTGCTAACGTACTGTTAGGGCTGGTAGAGCAGTTATACCCTATGATAGAGCTGGTGTAGAATTTAATGGCTCTTCTAAACGTTTCTGATCGTTGCTTTACATTTTTAAAGGTAACTGTTATAGGGAACTTTACTTCGGTGTTTTCCGCGGGGAAGCATTATTTAACATCATGGTCCATTTTGCTATCTTCGACTGACATGTTTCAGTTCTTTTAATAAAACATGACACAATTATTTTGAAAATTACACATTAAGTTGAAACATTTTATCGAGTCAAGTGTGCATGTTCGCAAAATGCGTTAATGCAATTTAAAGATATTGTGCAGATAAGAAATAAATAAATAAACATCGTTTTTCGGAAGTTATTTATTTATTTATTTATTTATTTATTTTTATGAAATGTAATAAGACTTTTATGACATATGAAGCAGGATTTCGCTTTACACATTTTGTTGAAAAAAGCATAAGTGTTGATTTTTTTCTTATACTGTTAATTAGTTCTGCACCTTAAAATTTCGCATTTTTAAAATATATTTCTCTGTTTTTGCGTAGTATAATTTTTTGAAGTTTGTGATCATGAAAAACTCTCTCATCGCTATTCAATATTAAACTCCGCAAATCAGTTCGAGTATCATTAGGCTGGTCTTTGGAATTAAATGTTAACCCTTCTTGGCTACCGATAAGAACGGACATGCACACTATACAGTTTTTATCCCCCTAAAACATACGATTTATCTTAAGATACATGCTTTTTCTTTTTAATTTTATCAGCAGACATTGAAAAATTCTATTCCTAAGAAGAATTTCGGGAGAAAGCTAAAAATGTGGAATACAAAACAAAAATCAATTATTAAAGCATGCTTATTCAAATTAAGTCACAATAAGTTATTTCCCTCTGTATACATGTATTTGAATCTGGTACAAACGTTTCTCAGTTTTTTCAAAAGGTAATCAAGCTTTTTATTTATCGGAAGATGCATTAAAGCTTCTCTGAGAAGCAAAACCTTAAAGAGTTACACAATTTTTGCAGTAAAAAATAATGAAAAAAATATTAATTTGAACGTTGACATCTTGAATTCAAATTATGTTTTTCGCAATCAGGAGAGTGTGTGTGTATGTAGGCGTGTGTGTGGGATATGTGTATGTGTGTGTAGGCATGTGTGTTTGTGTGTGTATGTATGTAGTGGTGTGTTTTTGTGTGTGGGGGGTATGTTTATGTGTGGGTAGTTGTTTGTGTGTGTAGGTGTGTGTATGTGTATGTGTAGGTGTCTGTATGTATGCGTGTATGTGTTTGTGTGTATAGGTGTATGTGTAAGTGTAGGCAAGTAAGTAACGCAACCTGGAGACGTTTTCGCTAGAAGAGCAGCATCGTGAGGCGGCCGGCCGACGGCGGCGCTGCAGAGGGAGCCGGGGGGGGGGGGGGAAATAAAATCATAGGAATTCAAAACTGTCAAGTGAGAACAATAAGCAATCGTAAATGCTCAAAAAAAAAAGTCTAAGAAAATATAACGCCTCATGCATGCAACATGAAGAGTATCATACGTAATTAAACATGAAACATACTCAAAAAAAGGGTTTCGAATCGTTTTACTTGAATATAAACTCTGTACCTCAGAGCCAGAACGACGTAAGTCACTTTAGGATAATTTTGCGGGAGATAAGAATAACCTTTTCCTGGCGCATGCTAAGGATGGGACGCGCACTCTTTAAACCCTGGTAAAAAAAATTAAAAAGTGTTTTTTTTTTTTTTTTTTTTTAAAGAATTATGTTCACATGGCTCGATGCGGAATAGACTTCTATATAGAAAACACTAATAAACGAAAAATTGCAAATTTTGGACTTATGTCACTTTGACTCTGAGGTACAGAACTGTCTCAAAGTAATCAGTAAGGGAAAAAAACTATCAATTAGCATCATCATTAACAAATCAAAATGCATCGTAATTTCTCTTTTAAAATAAAACAAAATTGCAAAGTTCATTTCAAATTCAGCAAACGAAAAGAATAGACATCTAATTATTGAAAATTAATTGCTAAGATTAACTAAAATAATATATTAAGAGTGTTTTAGATAAGATAGAAAATGTTGAAACATTGCTTTTTTAATGAGCTTAATTATAAACTTAATTATAATGAAATACAATAAAGAAACATGAGTTTCTAATCTCTTGGTTATTTTTATTAGTAAAATTAAGAACAATCCAAATTTAATTTAGCTTCGATTTTTCAGAACAAAAGCATTTCAAAAAAGCTATAGAAGATGTCCTTTTTTTAAAAAATATGCAAAAAAAAAAAAAAAAAAGTCAGATAACAAACTTGATGCAGGCAGTTAAAGGCTTAATTATATCAAAAATGAAGCTATATTCATTGACTTTAAACTTTTAATATAATTGCTAGCATTATCTTAATTAAATACTATTAAGAATGTAATTACATCCAAAATCAGATGCAGAACTAATATTTCAAGAGTTCATTAGCAATATTCAAACCCTTGCAACCATTACGAAGACAGGGATGGGAATTGCTAAAGAAGCGTGATAATAAGATGTTTATTAATGTTTGCGAAATGATAACAAAAATCTTGTAATTCAGTTTAATGTATTGATAATTATTTTTTGGCTATTATTTGATCTTTAGTTGTAGAAGAATGGGGATATTAGTGCGAAAATTAAAAATTTGATGATTATTGTCTTTTCTAATGCATCTTGATATTTAAAACACTGATTTAGTTTAATATCACATAATTATTTTAGAATTTAATATTTCTTTCAGTTTACATACATCGTCTTTGATGTATTTAATTGATCAGTTAAACTGGATTTTTTTTTTTTTTTTTTTTGGTTTCATACTCGACAGTAAAACGTTTTTTTTTTTCTTTCTATTTCATTTGTTGCGCAAATAGTTTCATGTTCATCTTCTTTGGCCATGGCAAAGTGGTAAAAATACAGTAGAATATCTACATTAGGACTAAAAGGATTGGGCATTTTGACACAATAATAGATGTTTCCTTTCTTTAGAAGAATTCGAATTGATGAATTTCATTTGCAAACGCTCCAATAGTAAAACAAATGATAAAGTCACAATCAGGGATTGGACTCGAATTTCTTTTTGAAAAGGTTTCGCCATTTATTTATTTATCTTTTTTTTCTCCTTAACTAACTGGAATTAAAAAGATTGCTTAAATTACCGCTTTTCATCAAGGAAAATGCGAAAAAATAAGACTCAATTTTAAAGGGACCTCACAGCTCAAAAGTCTGTCTGATGTTTCAATTTTGTTCTTCTTAAACTCTCAAACATTCATTTTATAGCAAAATGGATGTTTGATAGTTAAAAGCGTCCATAAAAATCTCGAAGACTCATTATGTAAATTTCAGTCGAATATTTTCTTTACTAAAGCTTTCCTTTTGCAAACTCCATACTCCAGTCTAATATTGCCCCTCCCCCTGACGCATTCCTTTTGCAAACTCTAGTTTAATTAATTTTAAATTAATCACTAATGTCATTGTTACAATGCTAGGTTTTAGCAGTGATTTTATTCAAGCAAAACCGTAACCGCCCTCCTGAAGGAGAGAGATTTAAAAAGAAAAAAAAAAAGCCTTTTTCATCAAAGTAGACTCGCAAGAAGAAAAACATTTAAAAAAGTGAATTTCTAAGGATAGAGTCAGGCATTTGACAAGAGTAAGAAGTGAAGACAACCGTGAAACGAAATCAAGAGACGGGATAAAAGGAACTATGAAACGGTACAAAAAAATAAAAATCAAAATGAAAACAGGAACTAAAACTCAGATGCAGAGCTTTTCTTGCTGTTTTTACTGGAGACCTAAAAGGAACAATACCGGCGTGGGTGGTAGCGACTGGAAGGTTGTCCGTCACGATTTTTTCCTGCGCCCCCTCTCGCTCTTTGGAAGGGTCAGAGTTGGGAGCACCCTATTCCATGACATTAAATGGCTGCATAGATTTTGCTCTGGCCTTTTGGGTTGCCAGCATTGGCGGCAATCTCTTGGCTAACAATTTTAATGACGAAAATACTTGAATTTTTGAATAATTCATTACGAAGCGTGGCAATTGCCGACAATTTGCCACGGTGGGTGGTGCGTTATGTAATGTAAATACTAAACAAGTTGTTCAAGAATTTGAGCTGGGTTGGGTAAAATTCGTAGTACTCTCTGCGAATATCTATACATTAATGATCTTTTGGGTTTTAATACAAAGAGCAACGTGGTTCAATAGTTCTTCACAGAAATAAATGGATACCCCAAAGTATTTACAACATGACTATAGTTAGAAAATTTCCGCAAAGAAATTAATCAATCCATAGTTTCAATAAGAGAACTTTTGCACAAAAACATTTCTTGGAATATTTTGATGTCAGTGAGCACGTTATGAATGATTAAGAAGTTACTTATAATTTTAATTAAAAATCAAATTAAAACGAAGCAAATATTTGTAGTTCTGAAATTAAATTTTTTTAAGAATTAATAAGGGAATAAATTTACCTTTGTCATTGGAATTTCAAAAAAATAAAAAAAATAATATATATATATATATATATATATATATATATATATATATTATATATATATATATATATATATATATATATATATATATATATATATATATATATATATATATATATATATATATATATATATATATATATATATATATATATATATATATATATATATATATATATATATATATATATATATATATATATATATATATATATATATATATATATATATATATATATATATATAAATGAATCACAAATACTATTCAATAGCCAACCTTCGTAGAAAAAAAAAACGTGCGATTCCACTTGACGTACACAACTGATTCACCAGCGACATATTTCGCATCGATATTTTGTATTATGCTTTTAAATGCCGTGAATATTAAATTTAAAATTAAATCGAAAATTTTCTAACATTTAAGCTAATTAGTACAAATACAAGATATATGAAAAAATACTGCGAGTGAAAAATCAAATAATAAGGAGTGCATTCGCTTAAAATTTGGTACATTCCCCAGTCCCTCCTAAAAACTACAAAAATTTAATCACAAAAATCCGGGAAAAATATTCATTTTTTTTTTCAAATAAAATGTAAAGTGTGTAAGTATAGGGTAGCACATCTTGAAATAACTTCCAACTTTCAGAATAATTGAAATATTTTCAAGATGCAAAAAGATTGAAATCTGCTGCAATTTTCGGCAAAGCACGCGCTTCGTTGAACATGCAATGTGGAAAGCTTCCAAAAATAAATAGTTAATTGGAAAAATTAAAAGCTCTTCAACATGCCAATTCCTCCAGTGATCACTAAAATCGGCACTAACTAAAAAAAAAAAAAATAAAAACCGGAAATCGTCAGATTTTCCAAAAAAAAAAAAAAAAAAGAAAAAAAATGAATTTTCGCAGCATACAAATAAATACGGAGGAAATGGAATACTTAGCTAGTACTCTTTTCTGGCGTTCCTACATATTAGGCTTAGGAAAAAAAAGGGGCAGAATCGCCCGCAATGTAGCTCTGTTGCAAGATGGTACAGAAAACCTATTTTGGCCATCTCTGGCCTAATTATTATAGAATTCCTATTCCTGGAGGGAAAAAATGGTTTCCGTCCTTCTTCTTCTGCACTATATGGAGTTCTACTTTGCCCTGGCATTGATGGATGATTAGAAACGTGCGCATCTATTGAGAAGAAAGTGAAACATTTTGAAAATTGATTGAAAAAAAAATGGAAAAAATGGGAGAAAATTGTAAAAACGGGAAATCGGGAGAGTTAGACGTAAAAAACGGGAGTCTCCCGTTAAAAACAGTAGAGTTGGCAAGTAAGTTTTTGTGTTTCCTTCACTATAAAAACAATTCAGAAACGTTCCTAGAAAATAATGGGCAGTAAATGTGTCTAACTTCTGCAGGTAACATATCTTGCAAAAAACAGGTTTGTTTTCAATAACATTCAATAACCTTTCTGAAGTTTCCCTGGATTCTTTCAGAAGAATTCAGCAATCTCCTCGGTTAAAGCCAGTTGTGTCTCTGGAACCTTCAGAGAAAACTTAGGTTGGTTCGATACAGAGGTGGCGAGTGGGGTTTATAAGTGTGGGGGGGGGGGGGCAAATTTTTTTAAGGAAATTGAAGACTATTTTAGGCTATCTTGAGTGACTAGGGGTAGGGGGTGGGAGGATTCTGATGGCCTCTCGCGAAAATGTTTCGAAATTCTAGTTAAAAAAAACCGTTTCCAGGGTTGTTTCCATAATGTTTTTTTTAAATAAAGTCTAATTAATAATAATAACTAAAAAAAAACGAAGACGTTTGGACTGCCATTGGTGATGTAAGGGTAAGGAAGGCTCTTCCCAGGAAAAAATCTCAAATTGATGTCTTAAAGACGCAAATTAGAAATATCTTTAGCAAACTTGGAGCAAGGGGTTTGGGTTTCTTTCCCGGAAATTTTACAAAGTTCAAAACATTTTTAAACGACTCTTAAAACGTTATTTCAGACTTCTCTTTCATTGACTTAGGAAAAACGAAAGGGTTCGAAGGTTCTCCCAGTGTTTTTATTTTTTTGAACTAATGAAATCCTAAGACTCAGTCTTGAACTTCTTTTGGAGACTCCAAAAATAGATTTTCCAGATTTTTTTAATTTTATTTTTCTAAATTGGAGTCTTAAAAACGTAGTTTTACTCCATCTAGGGAGATTCTCTTCCTCTTTTTTGTCCCTCAAACTAGAGTCTTTATAACGCAAATTTAGGTTATCTTTGAATTTAAAGGCAGGAAAAAGTGCGCTCGGGGACTTTCTCCCGGAAATTTTTCCAAATTTAAGTTTTAAAACTGAAATTTTAAACAACATTTTGTGACGTTAATGTTCGGGTAATCTCATTCAATATGTTTTGAAATTGAAATCTTAACGTTGAGGCAATCTTTGATGATGAAAGCAGTCGCCCCCTCCCCCGAATTGCTACCACTGGTTTGATAAAATAGCGTGGCACCTTCCTAATTTACCAAGAATGTCCAAAAGCATTACTGCAAGCATCGTCTATGTTAGGATAGAATGGCAGGTAAGTACCACGAATTTAACTCGACTGCAATTCTTTCAATGCTACGGAATCCAGAGATTTATTCCCTCCCATTAGCAGCTTAGTCAATGTGGACGCGCCGTAATCGAACTGAAGCCTACACACTGAATAAATACCCTCAGTTAATCTTTAAACTGAAAGTTAAAAATATTTTTCACAAGAGTAAGAAGTCGATATTTTTGCAACTTGTAGCAATTCAGGAAAGGAAACTTTTTGACAAAGATACCCGATTTTTGCAGCAAGTGGATCAAAACCTGTGAAATCGCAAAACGTTCCACGAAAATAATCAGTGACGTGTCAAAAAATTTTTAGTGTTGTGTCAATCATTTCATTGGCATATAGCTAAATCCATAATGAATGATGGCACATTTAGTAAATCTGTCGTTACTTGCCTCAGAGAGAATATTGGACAAGTCTCACATGATCTCACTTTTTTCCTCCAGTTTTTGTCGTAATACATTAGAAGCCTTTAAGGTTGGCAAGCTTATGTAAATAATGCATTAAAAAGAGTTAAAGATTTTTTTAAACTCGAAATTTGTTTTTCTCTTGTAAATGGACGAACCCGGGAAAAGTAATCTCCAGGAAGAGTTAGGGCTTTCTGAGTGGAAACTGTTTAATATCTGAGAAGGGGGGTCATCTACTTCCACCGAGAATCAAAATTCGGTAACCTGCTAAGATACTCCGTTTTCATGTTGTGGCATTTATCGAGAAGGTCAGTGAGTTCTAAAGTTAATTGGTAGAGGAACGTGCTGATTAATAACTTTCAGGTATCGTTTGCCCGGATGAGTGTAAACTTTTATATAAGTACTTTGATATTTTTAGTCTATAATTGGAAAAAAATCCTTCTGCTTTTCTAACAGCTATCAGCCAAGTTCATGTTTTCTGTTACAATGAAAGATAAATGCACATTATTTCAGAATCCTAGAAAGATGCCAGGACTTGAAAATTATACGATTTTCATGTTTTTTTCGTGAGTAACTCGATTTTTCAGAGATCTTAAATCAGATACATATCGAACATGGCATATCTCTTGTGGAATCCAAGGACAGTCAAAATCGAGTCAATTCTCGTTTCGCATTTTGGTGTTGAGCGTATCATCCCCCGTCATCAACTGTGCAAGGGTCGAAACTAGTTTCATCTACTAGACGGTCGTGAAACATAGTTTACACGTTTTTTTTTTCAAATCACGGATGTAAATGGAAATCAAACGAGGAAAGGTTTAAGCCACGATAATATTTCACTCAAAGAGTTAAAATTCATTTGATATTTAAATTGCTTTGCTTGCACTTCCTAAATGTTTGACGTGTTAATAAACCTGGTCTGAAATGAAGAGTGAAGCAATGAAGAGGTCACTTTTCCAGCTACTTAATGCAAAATCCCATTGAAGCACGTTCATTAATCTCCAGAATGACGAAACCATGATTTTGACCCACAGCCAGACAATGGACGAGCCTTCACTAACGGTCCAGTCGTTGAACTCTGGGACGGGCAAGATCCTGCTGTTTCAGATGCCAGGGGACCTTATGGAAAACATAAAAGGATGCGCGGGCGAAGAAATGAGTGCATAAAAATGCAGCCTCCCGTCGACCATGAGTGATAACAAGGTCATTTGTCTGACCTTCCGCAATGCCAGGTCACCTGGTGCGATAGATGGGCTCATTTTGATGAGCGAGACTGGTTATTAGAGTTGGTTCCAGTTATCACCATCTTTGTCAGGTTCTCGCAATCCTTTCTACTTTATTCGGAGATTACGTTAAGCCCCATTAGCATAATAATACCATCGTAAGATGCGTTATTGTCTTCTCATTAGCTAGATTTGGCAAAATTTGCTTCATAAAGTCTAAGTTTCTCAGAAAGGTGACATATCTTCTGTATGACGTAATGCGGAATTGCGCATCTTGTCAAGTTTTAGGAAGTAGAAAAATGGAGATGCTTCTTCAGTATGAGATCATCGAGCTTTCCAAGAGAAACGTGATCCGCTTGGAAATATTAACTGCTGAGATGGAATTTCTCAATCTATTACAGATTCTTAAGAGATACTTAAATCTATTAGAGATTCAAATACTGTTGAAAATTAATCGAATCATCAGAGACTTCTTTGGAATGTGGAATTTAAATCACGACTGCGGAGTTGGAAGAAAAATTACTGACTCCGACTCCTTTAGCCTAAAATCAGTCCCCTGTTCAACTCCACATTCCTGGTTTAAATGGGATATACTAATGGGGGCAGTAGATCCGAGCCCGTTCAATGAAATAGCTACAGAGAAAAATTGTTTCCACAAACGAGGTATTCTATTATCCGGCACCCACATAAGCGCACAACGGTTTGGTACAATGAAAATTTAATACATTGAGCAGGATATTCTTTTAACCGATATTCCAATAAGCTGAATTGGCTGTATCAGGTGGGTTGGTTTGTTGGTTTTGCTTTTAAGTCACGAGAAACAGAAAAAAAAAATGATACCCTAAACACTTGTCATGGAGGGGGGGGGGGACTGGATGCTGGATCAATGTTTCCGCTTATCCTGAATCAATGTCATCCCTAGAGCTTGAAGATCGTTTCATATTCAGTCATGCCGATTAGTGGGTACTATGAAAGTGCATTTACAAAAGTTGCTGTCATTTTGTTTTACTATTTCAAACACTGACAGCAAGGCAACGATACAGATAATTTTTCGGTTTTCTTAGATTGAATGTAAAAAAAGAATTGAAATGCAAACAAATTATTTAAAGCAAAACGAAAACTTAAAATCAAGCTTTAAACTTTACTGCATGTGACAATTTCACAAACATAGTTGGCACAGCGTAAAAATACTCCTTAAAATGGCTTAATTATTTTAAGAAATGCAGCGTTTTCTACCTCACTATTTTGCAGGTTTCAGGGATACAAATGGAATGTCTGTAATTTTATTAGTTGATCCTTAAGATAAGGATAACTCTACAGAAAGTGTATCAGTCAACTGTGATAGCAAGGGGAATATTAAATGTTTTACAAAAATGTTAACCATTGACAAAATTGACCTACGCCGGTCACGAAACAAACGTCAACGTCAATATTTTGAGTTTGTTTAAAAAAAAAAGCGGAGAAAAAACAATTATTTATCGCTAAAATATGCAAAAAAAAAGTCACTACTTTTGATCAGTTGTTTTTAGTTTGCTTGATTAAAAAAATAATTTTAGAAAAAAAGAGCAAAAATTGTTGGCTCTCAGGGGAAAAAAAAACATACTGACTCACAAACATATATTTGCAAAGGATATCGAGAACATATATTGAATGACGATGAGGCAGAGTCAAAAACAAACAAGTTTGCTGAAAGTAAAAAGAAATAATTGAAATGCAAATAAACAACTATTTAGCTAGGTAATTAAGCGTGTTCTAAATTTGGTTAACGCAAGCAAACTTTATCTTACACAAAAAAAGAAAGAAAGATCGAGACTAAAAGTTTTACATACGCAAGTTATTTTGATAACCATACACATTTTTTCCCTCAATCTATTAGTGAACTAATGTGAAAACTTTACTCTAAATTGGAAAAAAAAAAAATCATGGATGATTTTTTTACCAATGTTTTGATTATAAAAAATATTAAAATGTTATCATGCATAAGGTCGCAAAGAAATTTCAAAAGATCAACAAATGTATAAATACTGATTACAAGATGTGTAGCTAACTTACAAACGGGTAATAAAAGGCGCGGGGTGGGGGAGGGGGTGACCATCTGTATTTATAATTACTTTATAAAATATACGTTTTAGATCCTTATTAAAAAGAAGCTGTCGCTCGAATAATATATGCATTTCTCTGTAACCCTTCTGTGCATGTTGGCTTATTTTCCATTCGTTATGTTTTTGATGGATTGAAGTTAAAGTTAATTTTCCTTTTCACACTTGCTTCTTTACATGCACTCTTTGTGTGTGTGTGTTTTTCGATTTCGATTTCGATTCCGAGTCACAACTGACTACAACTGTATTTGGGTCGAGGACTGCATACTAAGTGCCTTGCCTCCATTATTTTTTATACCGATAGATGGCAGCACCATCACCGGATCGAACAGTTATTGAGAATTTAGAACTAGAACAGGAGCTGATAGTTACCTGTTGCTAGCACCCCCCAGAGGTATCGTTTCACTTGGAGGACATTGAGACCACGAGCATATTTAACGTCGCCCAGTCCCCTTTAATGACGACGGTGGATCTTCGACCATCGAGGTTCGAACTCAGGACCCTCCCGCCCCGAATCCGACACTCTAGCGATCGGGCTACCAGGGCCCGTGTGTTTTTCTTTCTTTCTTTCAATTTTTCATTACAATGGTTCGGCATCAAAACTCAGTAAGCAATTATCGTACCACATGTACAACGAAAAGCATCTCTGAAATACGGGTAAAAAAAAAATAGCGAAGCATTGAAACAGTTTATTAATTATCGCACTATTGATGCATTCTTGAAATGTAATGCTTTAACACTTCAGCAGTTAATTATTTAAAAAAAGCAATTGTTCATTAAGTAAATGATTTTAAAAATATATTTTATCCTTGTGAAAACTTTGACTAAAACTAAAACAGAAGAATTGCATCATTAAATTTGATTTTTCACATCAGTCAGCGTAAATGTGTTAAATAAGATTTTTCTCGTAATAAAAGAGAAGAAAAAAATATTTAGCTGAAAAGTAATTAAAAAGAAAATTATTTAGCTTATCATTTTTGCTGATAAATCTTAAACGCATCATGGGAAAAAAATCCGTTAAGAAAAAGGTATTAAAAACCGTAGATCAAAGCAAAATAAATATAAGAAGAGTTTTTTTTTCTTGTAATTAATTGCTGTTACTGAAGGAGATCTGAAACTTGCCATAAAACCTTTTACGCTAGAATGCCTCACAAGAAAAATCTCTGAAGTTTACTTTATCGAACAATCGATACGTCACTTTCTTCATTAAACAAAAAAGTAAAATAATAAAAAAAAAAATCAGACAGTAAATAAATGGAATAGCTGCCTTCGAAATGGTAAAGTAAACCTTTGGAAACTTCGGGATCCATTGTTATCTTTCATCAATTACTTTTTTGCGTCATATTGTTCTTCCTTCAATTAATCCAATCAAGTTTCTTTTTGGATTCTAATTAACCTGGGATTTAGCGTTAAATTAGTAAAAATTGACAGAGTCGATCAAATTAACTCTCAAAAAAGTCTCCGTAATATAAACAAAAACATTCCTTCCCGAAAAACGCAAATATTTTTTCACGCTCCCATTACCTGATGGGCACTGTTTGAGCAATTCCGCTTGCTCAATCAAATGTCAGTTCTGCTGCGCTTAATTACCACACATTTCATAAATTTTTGTTTGAATCTTCCGTCCGCCCTGTCTTCCGCAAACAGAGATTTCATTAAGTCTGCTTCGTCGAGTTTGAAGATATGTTTGAGTTGCTCTCTGTCTGGACGAATATTCGCTTGTGCAGAGCTAATGGAAACGCAAGAATTTCATTATGCATTAAAATAATCTTTTAAGAGACATTTTGTGGTAGCTTCTTTTTGATTTTCTACTTCATTATTTTCATAAAAGTTAGCATATATATGGCTGGAAATCGTTAATTGTTGTCTTCATTTTTTCACTTGAACTTCTTGGTTTTTTAAGCGAAATAAATTATGCATTTTAACTACACTGTTAAAAATTTTCCGGAAAATTTACGGTAATTGTTACTGGCATCCATGTTGCCAGTAACTATTACCTTAAAAATCAAATGTTACAGTAAAATTTTACGGTTTCCTCGGTAGGCCACAGCAACCAATTGGAGCTGGCATAGCTTATTTCTCCGGTATGAATTACCGTAAAAATCAGCGATGCCTTAAGTCCACCATTTTACAGTAACAATTAGTGATGTTCCGGATATCCGTATCCGTATCCGCGGATATCCGAGGGAAACTAAAGATCCGTATCCGTATCTGTATCCGTTACTTTTTTGGCGGATCTTAAAAGGATCTTTTCTATTCTAAAAATAGTTTAATATTTGAATAAAAGACTCTAATTCCGTTTAAATTAGGTTTTATTCCCTATTTAATTTATAAGGGATCATTTCCGAAGTCAATTTCTACCCCCCGTCGCAAAAGAGAAGGGGTAATAAGTTTTAAAAGTGTGTGTCTGTGTGTCTATTTGTGGCATCGTAACTCCTAAATAGGTTAACCGATTTTGATAGTTGCTTTTTTCGTTCAAAAGGTGACTTGCTCGAAAGTGTTCTTAGCTTGGCCTCGTTTTTGTAGAACTTTAATTACTGGAAATATTAATTAAAAACCGACTTTAACGTTTTTTACAATTATGGTAGTAAAAGTTACCCGTACGTAAAAATAATGACCCTAATTGAAAGAACGAAGTTTTCTGTGTTTCATATTTATTTGGAACTTTCAAGTTATATACAGTAGGAGCTTTAATCTTGTTAAGTAAATTTTAAATGCTATTCTCTCTAAGCCTGTACACGCGTGATTGGTAGCGATTTCATAGTCGGAAGATAAGGAGAAAAAACTCAATGATTTAAAATTTCTATCTGCTGTCAGTTAATATTTGCCAGCAATGCGTGTTCTGACCCGCGAAATTCATCTCTATATGAGGTCGGCCCGCTTTGATATGTTTTTTTAAATTTTAATTTTTAACTTAATATTGTTTTTTTTTCTTGTTATGTTATTCTTCCTTTTGGTTTTTCTCGGCATCCTTCAAAAAAGTGAGACTAAATTCTTTATTCACTGTTTGTAAAGGTGTTCTCGTCTCTGCTATTTCGTCGGTTAGGGTAAGTCGGGTGGAATGGGTCAGCGCTGCATTTATGCTGAAATAAAATGCGAAAAAATATTTCTAGCCTGTCCAGAAGCAGCTTTACATTCTTGCTCCTGTATCATACATCTACCAAGCTATCTAGAAATAAGCTTACTCCCCCTCAATTTTAACGGATATGTCTTTAAAGAGTAAATCATAGTCTTGATAATATTTTCGTCGTAGATGATATTTTTTGAAGAAACAATGCCATTATCCTAACGGGAATACCTTCCGTAGCAAATTCTGCACTTGGGTAGTTGATTTGGGTAAAAACATTTTGAGATCCGTATCCGTATCCGCGGATCTTGCCACTAATGATCCGGATCCGTATCCGTATCCGCGGATCTTCTTTTTAAACGATCCGGCACATCACTAGTAACAATTACCAGAAAATCTTCTTGAATTTTTAACAGTATACCGGTTAATGATGACGGTTAACTGATTGTGATCGTTCTTTTTCAGTTCAACAAATATCAAGTTAGGTAAGACAAAACAACGTAAGACGAAGCACAAATTTGCAAATTTGTGCTTCGTCTTACGTTGTTTTGTCTTACTTTACTGTTCGGCACAAAGGTATTTATTTATCTTAAATATCAAGTTGTTTTAAAAAATACTCCTTATTAATTTGTTTTTATTTTTAACAATTTTTGTCTGTTAACATAGAGCGTAGTTCACACAAATCTCATTAACATAATAAGTTACAAAATGAAAATATGTTTTCGTTTTCCAGCTAAAGAATAACAAAAGTGGTATTTCGTCTTTGCTGTCTCCCAGAAAAACAATGAATTGATTATCGTTTTCACCAACTATGATCACTAGTTTGCAAAGGCTGCACCGTTGCAGCATTTTTGCAGCGGCATCCAAACGAGATTTGTTTAATTTCAAAGCAACAAACATCACATCAACCCAAGCAAATTTCGTTAATGCGAGACATAAGTTTCATGTTTGCATCCGTTAGTACTGTATGACCACAAATTGTATGTAATTTTGCAATCTGCCAAGTAAAGACTATTCCATCTGAATGAATCTAGCAGGGGAGAAGGGAAAATAACAATGGAATTTTGATGCACGCGTTTTATGATGTCACTAGTGCCTAATTCATTTATTGCATTCTCTAAAATAAAATAAGGCAAAACAAAAATAGTTACCATGGACACAACAAAAAGAAGAGAAAATATTTTCATTTCGTTCAGGAATGTAAAAGCAAAATGGTTCGCTCAAAACTTTGTTGTGAATAAATAAATCAATTAATTTTTACCGTGAGAATATAGATCGAATATACTTTAGATTAAAAAAATGTTGCTGAGAGCAAATTTTCATTTTTACAAAACTAAGGTTAAATAGAGAGGCAAAAGTTCATATCTGTAACAAACCAACTAATACCCCGATAAACTAATAGATACGTCCATTTCCGCCTATAAACCGGATATTAATATTTAAATGTAATCGATGGTCAGACTGTACATACATTCTGTATTTCAGAAAAAGAATACCTTTATACAAAGATTTGATTAAATCCAAAATGATTTTTAGGAACATATCTTCGTTCATGCATACATATTTTAACAAAGAAAAATACGAATGTTATGAAAGATTTTATTTGATGAAATTATTTTTATGCTTGCGTTTTCTATTACCAAAAGGTTACTAGAGCGCACGTTGTTGGTAACTTTTCTATATCAAGGAACATACGATGAAAGCCAGTTTTATTCATATCATTTGAGAGTGAAATTAATTTCAAATAAAAGCTTCGAGGAAAACAGAAATAAACTTGTGCGACAAATGATTCATTACCCATATTTTCCCCTTGCAATTAGTATGATATAGCAGCTTTTGAATTCGTCTCCCATGTACCGTCCAACCACGGATTGTATGGAATTTGCAAATGTCCAGATAAGACGAATCAATGTGAATAAGGGGGAAAAGTAAAAATTTGATGCGCGTATTCCGCTTATTTGAATGAGACTCTGCTTCTGCAAAAGGTGACATCGGTAAAAAATCATAGATTCGTCCATTTCCGGCTGTAAAACGGATGTTTGTCTTTCCATACAATCCGTGGTCAGACAGTACTTAAAAATGTTGATACCATTCTATAATGCTGTTGGAAGCAACAAGTCGTGCTGCTGGGATTATTTTCGGATGTGGCCATTCTAACACTGTTAAAAAGGTGCCATTTAAGCGTTGTTGTACTTTGGGTCTAATATGCTTAAATTATTGAATGAATCGACTTTGGTCATTTTTATAGGAATAAAAAAAAAGTATATGCAGAAATGATTCTTTTTTTTTTTTTTTTGAGATATTTGAAGAAACGCGTTTTGGAATTCATATTAACCGGAACTGTCGGAATTAGACATTTTTTTAGTGCTTTATTTTCAGTGGAAACCAAATAAGTAAGCATTTACAATGAAGCTTAAGTATAATGGACGACAAAAGTGCAAAAGAAAAAAAAGAAAAGAAGAAGAAATAAAAATGTACAGATACCACGTTTCATACTCGCGCTATGGCAGTATAGTACAGTTGAAGAGAAATCATATTATTATGTTTAATGGAAAATACCAAGTGATTCAATCTTCGTATGAGGCAGTGAGAAGCAAAGGATGTAAGTGGCAAAATTAAAATTTGGAGATAACCAATACACCAGGTAGGTGAACCTCTCCTCTGTCTTGGAACAAGAAATGGTACTAGTAGCCCTGGTAGTTGCTGATATACAGCATGATTTATAAAAAAAAATCAATGAAAGCCTACCTAGGATGTTATCTTTAAACTGGTTTTATCCAAAAATTGAAAATGTCCTCTTACATCTCTTTGCTTCTCACTGCCTCACATGAGAAATAAATTTCTTTCCTTCCAGAAAAAGAGTAAAAAAATAAATAAATAAATAAATAAAAATAAATAAATAAATGAAATAAAATAAAATAAAATAAAAAAATTAATTTGAATTTTGACATCTTGAATTCAAATTATGTTTTTTGCAATCACGAGTGTGTGTATGTAGGCGTGTGTGCTTGTGTGTGGGGGGTATGTGTGTCTGTGTGAACGGGATATGTGTATGTGTGTGTAGGCATGTGTGTTTGTGTCTGTGTGCAGGCATGAGTGTGTGGGTAGTTGTGTGTATGAGTGTTTGTGTGTGTAGGCATATGTGTTTGTGCCTGTGTGCATGCATGAATATGTGGGTAGTTGTGTGTGTATGTGTTTGTGTGTGTGTGTGTGTAGGTATCTGTATGTATGTGTTTGTGTGTGTGTGTAAGTGCAGGTGCCTGTATGTATGCGTGTGAGTATGTGTTTGTGCATGCGTGTGTGTGTATGTATGCGCGTGTGTGTAGGATATGAACGCAACCTGAAGACGGTTTTCGCTATAGGAGCAGCATCGTGAGGTAGACGATGATGCTGCAGAGGGTGCTGGCGGGAAAATAAAATGATAGCACATCAAAACAATCAATTGAAAGCAATAAGCAATCGTGACTGCTCAAAAAACGCCTAGTGAAAGTTGCATAATATTACTAAAACATAACTTTGGAACACAGTAGGACAGGGAAAAAACTCCGTCTGCCAAAAATAAACTAGTTTTGAGAAAAACACATTGGAATGTTTGACTCATGGGTTTTTTCTCCAGTACCACCTGTTTTCGAACAAATATTTCAGCTGACTTACGGAGTTTTGACAAAGGATGATAGACTATTCGAAAAGTATACTTCAGCAACCAATAGACTGCATCATTATTTAGTTTCCTTGTAAAAGCAGACTGACCGAGTTTTTCCCTGTAGCCTTCAAATAAGAAAATCAAATCATTTTGTTAAATCCTTATATATATGATAGCGAATGATCGAGTAACGCTGACGTCATCAACAACGAAACTCGCGCCACGCCATGATAATTTGATAATATGTTTGGTAATGTTTAACATGCAGGGAAAGGCTTTATTGTGACAGGGCTGAACACGATTCGGTGACTTGACTGTTTTACTGGTAATACTGTCATTTTAGGAAAATGAAGAAACGTAAAAATGGTCAACAGTTCACGCTATCCACTGGAGTTGAAGGTTCATCCACTGGAGCTTGGGTTAAAATTTCAACTATCAAAATATCACCAAGCAGGCAATTGCTTCGTTCTAATGTAGAAGCAAATTTTCACCCGTCATACCTTGACGGACGATTTTCTAATTCCTTTAAATATCAGACAAGTATAGCCCAGAAATAATTTGAAATATTTTCAAACCTTTAAGAAAGTGCGTGTGCATCAACAACCTATCAGTGATCACTAAATGGCTTTATGGCACTAATTAATCTTTACTAATAATAAAGCTGAAGGTGTCTCTGTCTGGATGTCAGGAGGATGTCTGGATGTCCGGAGGATGTCTGGATGTTCGGAGGATGTTTGTATGTCTGGATCTCTATGACGCGCATAGCGCATAGACCGTTCGGCCGATTTTCATAAAATTTGGCACAAAGTTAGTTTGTAGCATGGGAGTGTGCACCTCGAAGCTATTTTTCGAAAATTCGACGTGGTTCTTTTTCTATTTCAATTTTAAGAACAAACTATCATCAGATGGATGTGTAAATGACGAAATTATCGTAACGTGGAACCGTAACATGGGCACAAGCCAATGGGCGAGATACGAAATTATCATAACGTGGAACCGTAACATGGGTACAAGCCAATTGGCGAGAAAATTCACCATACATTATTTTTAAATATACACGCTAACCGAAAGACATTTTTAATTTTTCTATTACGGGCAAAGCCGCGCGGGTACTACTAGTTAAGAAATAAAATGACAGAAGGAATCTACAACTCTCTTTCGATTCTATAAACCATTTTCCTCTTTATTTCATAGGTCGAATTACCATTTTCATTCTTTATTGAGTCCACTACAGTGTTGCACAGATCCCAAAAATCATTTCTTTGAGCCCTGTTCGCCATTAGTTGTTTTGCGCAAACTTAGTTTTAACAATTAATTAAGTCATGATCAGTGCTTGAAAAGGGAGCAGCAAAAATAGATCGTGATCGTGCATCGTGTTTGGCTGCTAATTAAATTGCTTCTGTACAAAAAGATAATTATTATTTTTTTTTTTTTTCATATCGTTGCGAATAACAAGATTCTATGGTTAAAATATTTTCTCAAGAAATTATGCATTTTGTCAATGGTAACTAATTAGCAAAAAAAAAAAAAAAGATAACCATAACGACTTGCTTTGAAGTAAAAACGAAGGTAAAATTGGCGGTGTTTCACGTTCTTAATTATTCAAAAATAAGTTTTACAGTGAACAACTGTTTCTAACAGCTACTCGGTTATAAAAATAATAAAATAATAAGATAAATAAATACCTTTGTGCCAATAGTAAAGTCAGACCAAACAACGTAAGTAGAAGCACAAATTTGTAAATTACAGCAGACACGTGTTTCGGCGTTACAGGGAACGCCTTTTTCAATGCAAAAATAATGAGCTTATGGATGAAAAGACATCCGACAAAAGCCAAGAGCAGATAAGCAAGCAGCTTAAAAGATAAAAACAGCGGATTAGCCAAACACCAATGACAAAGTTATAAACCGATCAGGAACCAATAGGAATGCAAGCAAAGGTCAGGAGCTTTCGCTTAGGTACGAACCCAGAAAGAAAGAATTCAATTGGACAAGGATTAAGCCGAAGCTTAAACAAAAAGAAAAGAAATTGTCAGTAACCGTGAACCGCAAGAAAGGAAAAGCAGAATGGAAAACCATGAAATAAGATAAACAGAAACAAAAAATATTCGAAAAAAGGAAAAATAAAGATAAATAGAAGAAAATTGGGGGGGGGGGGGGTCAATCAAGACTAACGACAGTGCATAAATTAGCTGCGACTGTTAAGTTTCAAGTGCATTAATGCCGATACATTTTGCTGTTTTCTCATTTAAAAATAAAAAGTCGATTTTCAGTCCCGAAATGCTTTTTTTTATCGGCAACAATTATCAATTGGAACTTAGTATTCTAAAACAAAAAGGAGTTTTCAGGTGTAAAATAAATGCGCCTCAACCACAAAAAGTATAACTTCAAAGAAGGTTATACTTGTTCCGGAACATTTTATTTTATAACATTTAGGTTTAAATATGTTTGTTTTGTATTAAATTTAATTTCTTGTATCTATTTTAGTACGTTTTGCTACTAAAAACTGATGCGACAAATGATAATAAAGTCATTAAAAAAAAAAGACTTTTGAAACCATATTCTTGACGTATCATATTACATAAATCTGTTCAAAGGTATGACTAGTCAATATTATTGTTTTAAGGTGAAAGGATAAATTTCAGCGGCAAAGAATTTTTACTTTAATAAGCCACAAAAGCTTACAAAAGCCCGGTTTAGGACGCTACTTTTCCGTTATAGGGGTATGAGACGGCTCATTTTCAAAATTTTTCTCCAACCTGGTGAAACAATGCACTGGGTGACTCGTCAAGCGTTGCGAAATCAATACTTCTAAATTATGAAATTTAATGTTCAATGTTTTAATACATCATTTTAGTAAATAAGACTAATTGTTATATTAAAATGACAAAAGTTATATCATAATAATAATAATAACAATAATAATAATAATAATAATAATAATAATAATAATAATAATAATAATAATAATAATAATAATAATAATAATAATAATAACAACAATAACAATAAAAATAATAATAATAATAATAATAATAATAATAATAATAATAATAATAATAATAATAATAATAACAATAGTAATAATAACAATAGTAATAATAATAATAACAACCATAATAATAATAACAATAGTAATAATAACAATAATTATAATAACAATTATAATTATAATAATAATAACAATAAACTAAGCCATTAAATATGCTAAATTTGGATCTGTTAAATGATCTATGCAAATATAGGTTTTATTTTAACCTTGATTGAAATTCATTCCGTAAAACTGTTATCAAATATTCATTAGTTCTTCTGTAGCCTCCATTTCAGTAAGACAGTCACAAGCCCTATGAGCTGAGAGAAAGTGCATAAGACTTTGGGGAAAATGGCTACGAAATACAAAACATTTCTAAAATTTATTTTACTTTTTATTCGAGAACTTCAGATTAATATCCAACCATCGTCCTACAAAATATAATTAAAAATCCAACCAATACTTGTTCTATTTCCCCGATAAATCTAAAAATTCTTAAAATACCGGCTAGTGAAAATAAGATACCGTAAAAAAAAAAAAGAAAGCCGTGAAATTCGAAACAGAATTGATTTTCAAACCCGTTTCTTAATTTCTCAAATTCTATTTAACATTAGATGCTATAAAACAGTCGCTTAAGTTATTAAATTTCGAACCCAAGAGCGAAAAATACAAGAAAACCTATCGGAAAATACAATATTTAACGGAAAAATTTACTGGGAAATTAATTTCTTTCGGGCGAGGTGCATTAATTTTATTTTTTAATATTTAAGCTAGGTAACGATCTTTGTAATATTTTAATATATATTCGAGATGGCGTGCATCAAACAAGCCCGTCCTGGAGAAACGGGATATTCGAAAGAAGAAAAAAAATGCTTTTCAGGAGAAAAAAATCGAATTTCTTTAATTCCCAGCTGATGAAAAATGAGAACAATTTTTTAAACAATATTAATCGATTCTGTAGTGCAATATTTCGCATGGTTTTCTTATAATTAAACACTCCACCAGTATTTGGAATTTCTTCGGAAAAAAATCAGCCATTTCGCAGAATCGATGGTATGAAACAATTACATTGACTTTTTTGAAAAACTTATACATTAGTTAACTTTGCAATAGTTCCCGATTCAATATCTTCATCACAACGAATACAAATCATTCACAAGAGTTACCGAGATGTATTTTTGCTCTTTCATGTTTCAGTGCTTTTTTTTCTTTTTCTTTTTTACTTCCTTTTACAAAAAAAGGAAGTATTGTATTCGCGAAAAAATTTTCACTCAAAAATCGGCCTTAATTTCGATTTTGCTCACCCCCGAATGAGTGCTGAGTTTATTTTTCAACCCGACCACACGTGGATATATGCCTAGGAACGTACAGACACACGAAATAGCCATTTTGACGATCTCCGAGTTAATTACAACGAGTTTCCTCGTGACGTCTGTATGTACGTATGTATGTGCGTATGTATCTCGCATAATTCAAAAACAGTATGTTCTAGAAAGTTTAAATTTGGTACGTAGACTCCTAGTGGGGTCTAGTTGTGTACCTCCCCTTTTGGTTGCATTCGGGTGTTTCTAAGGGGGTCTTTTGCCCTTTTTTGGGGGGAAATCACTGTTAATTTCGATGTAAACTCAAGTGGTGTTATAATTTGGCGGACACTTGGCGATATATTGACAGTCTTTTGGTCGCCGTTTTGTCTCCAACTTGGCGACGAATTTGTCGATTTTTTTTTAAAATCTGGTTTCAATTTGGCCATTGTTGGTTATATTTAGAGGGTAAACTATTGAATACATTAAAACTGCCAATAATGAGAAAATGACATTAAATTGGAGTAAAAGGAAGTCATGTGATGCACACATCAGCTAGTTTTTTTTTTTTTGTTTTGTTTTGTTTTGTTTTGAGCAATCGAGAAAATGTTTATTGTTTTCACCTGACCGTTGAATGACGTCCGTCCTTTGATTTTTTCCCCCATGCTCTTAAAGCAGACGTCTATGTGCCTTGTAATCGAATTATTTAAAAACGTGAAAACGGTATCCAGAATCCAGCACTTAACATCCAGCTTTTAGACGAAGGCATTCATTTGAATTTTGACGTCTTAAATTCGAATTATGGTTGCGATAAAAGCTATTAGTAGAAACAAGAAATCCAACCAGTAGAGTCCTGTCACAATGCATCATTGCGCAAAATATAATTTAATTCAAGACTACAAAACTCAGACTATTTTTTTAAGGTTTTTTTTTTCAGTAAAACATTTATAACAAAGTAAACAAGCTTGTAAAAGCGTTTAGATAAAACAAGTGAAATAAAATATTCTAAGGTTTATTTTTTCTCTGTTATTTTTTCTGAACTTCTACAACTAAAGTTAACCAGGAAACCGTTCGATAGTGAAAGATTAAAAAAAAATAAATGGTAAGCGAAAGAGCATAGCAAAACATGCTTCTGGACGTCCTCTTGTCCCCGTTATCGAATTTCTGCCGAAATTTTAAGAAAACTCACCAAACTTAGTGAGTTTCTGTGATTAAAGACATCTTTCACACGCTTTGCAGATGAATGGCCTGCAAACGGTGAAATCGCGTGGTCCTTTAAATTCTCGACAAGTCTTTAAATTTGGCGCTTTTTTAAATTTTCGGTGAGCTTTATATCTCCCTAACTGGGGCACGAGGGCAATTATCTTCGCTTTAAAAAAAAATTTTCAATACGTTCCTTCGAAAGCTACTTATTTCAATACTTTTTTATTTCTACACTAGTGGTACCCGCACGGCTTTGCCCGTAGTAGAAAATCAAAAGGCCATTTGGTTCGCCTGTATATTTACAAATAACGGATGATGAATTTCTCGCCAATTTGCTATGGCTATTTTCTTGCTCATGTTACGGTTCCACGTTATGATAATTTGATAATTTTCTCTTCCACGTTGTGATAATTTGTTCGGTAAAATGTTCTTAAACTTAGAATATAAGAAGAACAAAATCGAATTTTCGAAAAATCGTCGCAGAGAGCCAGACATCCAGGCAGAGAGACTTTAAGCTTTATTATTATTAGTGATAAAGAGTAAAGACTACTCGTGTGGTTTTCCAAGTAGGAACTTTTTACCGTTGATTAACTGAATTGGACAATAAATAATATTTTATTACGAGAATCTCCAGAATAAGGCAAATGAATTAAATATTTATTCTCCCTCCATTATACTTTTCAGGAAATGAACAAGTTCTCTAAGAGATAACTGAAAGGAAAAAAAATGAAAACGTGAAATATGTTTAAAAAAAAATTAAAACACATTTAATTTTTAATATATTATTGGGTAAAAGTGAATGAATTTAGTGAAAGTAAAATTAAGACCGAATAAAGTGACGATTTGTCTGCCAGTTAACTTGTCCATCCCTGCCTCTCGCTACCCATATTTGAAACAATTATAGTCGGACCCCGAATTAACGAACCTCTATTTAACGAATTTCACGATTTAACGAACTTTTTCTTATTTCCTTACTAAAATGAAGGCAAAAACCTCTATTTACCGAATAATAAATCCCAAAATAATAAATTATTTTAAAAGCCGATTTTTTTTTTTTTTTTTTTTTTTTGAGCAATTACGATTGCTTATTGTTCTCATTTGACTGTTTTGAATTCCTATCATTTTTTTTTCCCGCCAGCACCACCGTCACGTCGCGTCGACCGACCTCACGATGCTGCTCCTCTTGCGAAAACCGTCTCCAGTTTACGTTCATATCCTACGCACACACGCATACACACACATACACACACACAAGCCTGCGTACAGACACAAACACGCACTCCTACACACACATACACATACACACACTAATGCCTGCACACAGACACAAACACATGCCTACATACACACACACACGAACGCCTACCCAAACACACACACACGCGTACACACACAGCACTGCATACACAACACGCACGCTCGTGATTGCGAAAAACATAATTTGAATTCCAGATGCCAAAAATTCAAATTATTTTTTTTTAAATCTGTTTTTTTTCTTTATTTGAAGTAGGAAATATTGGATTGTTTTCCAAATATTACATCCATATTGTCCAAAGCAGAAAAAGACTTTTCTTGGAATCAGCAGTTTTTGAGGGGGGGGGAGGGCGAGGGGGCAACTTACGAATAGTTATTGTGATGAAGAAAGCGATAGTGAAACTCAAATAAAACCTTACTTTTTTAAATGCTTTATATGGCCTGGAAACTTATAAACATGTGTCATGCAGCAGGCTGCAAAATACACAGTATGTTCTTCTCTGCATGAAGTCGAAAGAGAACTATTTCGAGTCAAGTATCAAGGGAATAGTCATCTATTATTCAGTAGTATAAAATTTCAAATAAATTAGCGCGTCATAAGTCGTGAAATGCTGAATAAAAAGTGTGCACTTTCTAGTTGTGGATATTTTTAAGCAATTGCTTATTAGAATTTTTTTTTTTTTGTTTTTTCAATTTTTCCCCACCCCGATATTACGAATATGCCCAGTTACGAATAGCCCCGACGCATAAAAGTTTTGGTCAAAGTGAATTTGTTGAATCGGGGTCCGACTGTAATTATATTTTTTTGGGGGTTACAAATCTTTACCTGAGTATTAATTTTTAGCACTAGAAAATCTCTCCTCCCCCCAAAAAAGCAAAATTTCTTAGTAAATGTTGAGACATCTGTTTCAAGAATTAGTAAAACGTCCTTAATAAAAATCGATTTTCAGTTTCTTGCTGACTTAACATTGACTAAAGATAGAGATTGATGGGTTGAATCAAAGAAAATTCAAATCAAAGGGCAAGAAAGCTTCAAAATATTTATATTTGATATCAATGATCATTGTTGCGCATTTCACAATAATTTTTCAAATTGAATGTATTCATTTTCGTTCTAGACGAAGAATAAAAAGCAAAAGAAAAACTTCTTTCTGAATATTTTTTTCCTAGTATAGAGTTTTTTTTTTATTTATTTATTTTGACAACATTTAAAAAAAGTTAATCTAAGGGAAAATTAATTTTATTTTTAATAATTCCCGAGTAAAGTTAGGTTTTTTTTTTCTACTGAAATGACAAGAAATCGTTCTTACTGTACTTGAGTATTTTTTCCGCATTTGAAGTGGACAAAATTTTTTGAAGGAATTCCTTTGTGTTAATTTATTTCTCCGATTTTACCTACTTTGAGGAGAGAGGTAATGAATGGAACACTTTTACTTTCATTTTTAAAATCTGTTTTATAGATCAGATTTCATTCAAAATCTGGATAATTTCATTACATAGGGTAAATGCCTAGTTATGGATATGATTGTTTTTTTTTAATTTGGATTGTTGTTGAACTTTGATCTTGTTGTTCTATTTCATTAAAAAACTAATGATCGCAGTGTTAGAGCTTAAAAATTGCAATTTTGTAGCTATAAAAATGTCATTAACTTTACACTACAATTTATAGATATTTTACGGAATGAATTGGAAGACTTTTGGTCATGTATCGTCACACTCACTTTGTTATGGGCATACTAAAAATTAGTGGTGGTCATGCTAGTTGAATTCAATTATTTTCAGGAAATGCACAAAAAAGTATGAACCATATTAAAACATTTATTTTTCTTACAATATAATCAGATTTTGAGTTACTGATTCAAGCAGCATTAAAATGAAATAATAGATAACTGAAAAATTAACTCTTGAAAGATTCGTCTGAACAGCAAAATAATAATAATAATAATAATAAATAATAAATAAATAAATAAATAAAATTAAACGAAATAAAACTGTCCTACTACTACATTTTCTTTTTATTTGATCAAATTTAGCTTAAGTTTTATCATTAATTCTAAATAATAATTTTGAGTCAGAATGGGCAAAAAAATAAAATAAAATAATAATAATAATAAAATTAAAAAAATAATATAAATAAATAAATAAATAAATAAATAAACGATATAAAACTGTTCTACTGCCACATTTTCTTTTTATTTGATCAAATTTAGCTTAGGTTTTATCATCAATTCTAAATAATAATTTTGAGTAAGAATGGGCCAAAAAAAAAAGAAAAAAAAATCAATTATAGTCTTATGTGCTCCGACTTCACAACCCTGCTTATTGTTCTTTTTTGACCACCAATGAGATGCAGCCAGTTTGAAGTTAAATATGTGTATTATCCCGTCAATTGAGTAGTCACATTGAAATTATCGAAACACATGCATAAAATTCCTCTCCCCTCCCCCCCTCCCTCATTTAGATAGAATGTTTTCAACTGGCCGCTTCCAAATTTCCTAGCAAACGCGGACAGACATCAGAGTGCTGCTTAAAAAATCAAATTATTTGAAATACTGTCACGACAAAGCATTCTTAGACAAGCAGAATTTAGAATAACTTTTGTGAGGATCTTTGAATTATTTACTTGCTGCAAACATTTATAACACTTGACGTGTATTAATTTGATACCAATAGGGTGGACCGGGGCACGTTTACGCTTATTTATTTGTATGTATTTTCTAATTTTTATGTTTTAACTTGGGAAATTTTCGATATTGCTGTTTGATGAAGCAGTTAATGGAGTCAAAATAGGTATATTCAGTTGTTGCTCAGTTTGTATTGTTAACCGTTAAAAAAATTATTTTTGAGTCCAAGTTAGTTGCGTAAACTTGCCCCGGACACGGAGCCTGTTTACGCATACGTATTTTGACACCTAACGTGGTTATGTTAGTGTTTTGAACAGAATGTCTTAACATCGTTAAAATGAAACAAATTTATTACAGACTGAATAGTGTATAAAGTAAAAGCTGAACGGGCATGAAAATAGCACTACAATGTTGTGAGCTATAAGGTAAGAATTTGTCACTCAATTAAAAATTAAATAGTGATTTTCAAAGCTAAATAGCCTAAAAATACTAAACAGTTTTGAGACAGCTCGTAGCAAAAATAAATAAATAAATAAAATTCAAGGCACGTAAGACACAGTAAGAACGTGCGTAAAGGTACTCAGACGTCAGCACGTAAACTTGCCGCGTCGCCAAGCTCGGATTCATTTTCAACGTGTAAAAAAAATTAATAACATTTCAGTTCATTCAAATACAATTATCAAAAAAGGATAAAATTCTGCTGATTTTTATAAATTTGTTCTTTCTTAACCAAGTATTATTTATTCACAATAAGCTTCAAAACGTTCAACTCAAAATTTACTCGACTTGGTAGAAAACAGATTATTCTTTCTGCATCCTAGACCGAAGCTCGACTGATGCTCAAACACTTGTGAGGATATTTGCTAGGGAGCAGCTTTAATCTTTTAGGCTGTTGACTCTCCAGTTATAATTCGTTTTGAAAAAAGGGCACTGCGAAAACGTGCCCCGGTCAACCCTACTTTATCTTACTACTTATATGATAACTGGAAAAGGGATTCAACCTAGCTGATGTTTTATTGAAAATCTGGTTATTCTCGATTACTAAAAAAAAATCGAGAATCATATTCTTAAAATCAAATATCAACCTGTTGTTCAGGATATTGGAGGGGGCATTAGTTTTAGTTGGTCTAAATATGTTCATAACCACAAAAGTTACAGCTCCTTTGTACTGCAGACATTCAGTCGCCACTGTGTAATATAATTTCATGTGCATAAATATATGTCACAATCATTCGGCTACCTCTGCATTCTACAGCTTAGCAGGGCCTGATTAAGATATCGATGGGTCCTAGGCCAAATACTTTTTTGGGGCCCACTGTATTCAAACTAAGTAGATTTAGCCGTTATCTGAAACAATTTTAGCCATAGACAAAAGTAACTTCAGCCATTTAGGGACCCCTAAATGTCGGGTGCCCTAGGCCACAGCCTAGTTGACCTACTCAGTAATCAGGCCCTGAAGTTGAGACAAACCTAACCCGGCAGCGTCGTAATGCTGCGATTTGGATCTGCGTAGCTTCCACCATGCATCCCGGTTAAGTTCCCCCTGGGTATAGAATTTAATTTAAATTCCGAACATAAACGCGTTACTGCGAGACATTTTAATGGAAAGGTTACTTTTATTCATCTTTAAACAATTCCTTGTTTTCAATTCCTTCTCAGTACTCTACAACTCAAATTGTTCGAAATTAATATCTTTTAATTGTCTAATATGTGAGCTGAGAAACAGCCAAATTTAAAAATGGTTCCCGAGTTATTGGTCGTTGATTGCGTTCCAAAATGTCTGCTTTGAAGGTATTCAAGAGATGGATAGCAAAGTCATTAGATTAAAATGGAATGTTCGAAACTTTTACGAAGGCTAACGAGTTAGAGCAGCAGTAAGACGGCGAGGCGGAAGACAATTAATTAATAGAAGAGTAACATTAAATATACTGATTAATAGATATTCTATCCTGAAACTACTTCACTTAAATTAAAGTTGGAAATGATCTGGGAACCAAAGAGAATAGCTTCCATTTTATTTAATTGTGATCTCTAAGTGTAATATCGTAGTTCTGTCAGGAAAAGTACGATAATATGAATGTATTTAGTTAAAATACCATTAGCAACTAAAGTACACAAAGCTGCTAGCAGAGAGAAAAAAACATTTGTTTATGCTTTCTATTATTTCAGAAAGAAAAAAAATAAAGGACTATTGAAAAACACATAGTTGATAAGATTTCCAAACCAATCATAATAATTTCATTCTCAGAAGCTAATTAAAATGTCAAAATGTAATATGTTATGATTTAATACAAAGAATTTTGACATTTCTTGAGTAGTACAAATAGTTATTATTATTATTATTATTATTATTATTATTATTATTATTATTATTATTATTATTATTATTATTATTATTATTATTATTATTGTTACTGTTATTATTATAATTATTGTTACTGTTATTATTATTATTATCATAATTATTGTTACTGTTATTATTATTATTATTATAATTATTGTTACTGTTATTATTATAGTAGTAATAGTATTAGTTTTTTATTATCATCATCATCAGCAGCAGCAGCAACATTACCGTTAATATTATCATCATCATTATTGTTTTTATTACTGCTATCATCATTATTATTACCATTATCATCATCAATATTATTATTAATGTTCTTATTGTCATTATTATTCTTACTATTAGCATTATCATTATTATTATATTATTACTATTATTATCATGGTTTACCCTCAGTTTCGCCGACATTTAACCCGCCCTCCCCCGACTATATCAAAAGGTAAGACTGGAAATGAAAAACAAGGGGGGAAGGAAATTTCGTGTCTCGCAAAACTGGGAGACGCTAATATTTTTTTTAAATTACGATTACTATTGTTACTTTTATTGTTACTACTATATTATTATTACTTTGATTATTGTTATTATTATTATTATTATTACTGAATTCATTACTATTATTGTCATTACTTTAAAGGAGAAAAAAATACTTTAGTAATATAAATATATTTTTTCCCTTTTACAAATGTCGTTAGGAGTACCATGATGCTTCCAAAAAGTAATGAGACAGATAAAAAACCGAAAGTTGTAAAAAAAAACACTTATGTGGAGAGAAAAAATAAATTCTACATGTCTTTAAAATTTTAATTCGTGTTTACATTGAAAATTTATGATTGGTTCGTTCAAACTATATCATAAAAAAGACGAAGATTTCTTAAAAATAAAACACGGTATTGTGAGGTAAGAAAACTAAAAACAAGCGGAAACTTTTTGAAAAATTTCGAGAGATCTATGAAAGGATTCATGAAAGAGATATTTAAATCAAGTTTTGGAACAAGAAAAAGACTGAAACCTAATTATATTTTTAAAATATAATATTTTATTGACTCATTTTCATTCTCATAAAATAACCGATATTCTATCTCAAAAATCAGAAATTTGGGCTTGTTCAAAGATGACGAAAACTTTCTCCATCTTTGAAGCCTGTGGGACACAGACTTGAATATGTAGTTCGAAATTTCCATTTTCCCGTTCTGTGATGCTGAACTGGAACCGCAATATGCTAGCCGGGCTCTTAAATTTTCCCATTACCATATAAAGCAGGAGCTAATACGTAGTACAAAGGATAAGTGGCACCTTCTTCTATTTGAAGTAAGAGAGACTTTCGTCGGCATGTCTTGAGGGCAGTCCCATTCATATCAGCGCGGGAAGTTAAGGCATTTAAATGAAGCTTCCTCTTCCAGCAATAGCAATGAATTTCGATGCCATTATTAGTATTAGGACATTAGAATATGCTAAAGGGAAGTAATTCACGGGAGTTTAGTTTTCGTTCGATTTATGTATTATGGAAATATTGGCCAGTTAGGGTTCATTCGAGATTATGTTTATGAGCGTAAATTTCTCGAAGATTCTACTTTCAGATTTCATGCGGCTGCTAAAGTAACATGTTAACCACTTAATGGAAACGTGTGATATTTTTCGATAAGGGGAATACAAAATGTTTGAGTTTTATTTTCAGTTAAATGCGAAGGGAAATATATTAAATTTTAGTCTCTAATTCATAAGCGGCTTTTATGACTGAGGTAATTCAAACTGGCAGTATGTTGCTCATAATAAGAAGCTGTTTTTAACGGGGAAGTTTCCTTCAGTCCAAAGTACTTCTTTTAGTCACTGAAATTGGTAGAAAAAAAGTAAATAAATAAATAAAATAAATAAATGGTAATAAATAACACATAACCCTAAAAATACTTTTATTTGCCCAACATTTTTTTTTTAATGTCTGAATTTTAAACTAAAATGTTTCATTGTGTGACGTCACAAGTGATGAAAGTCATTTTGAAACGGAGCGTGTAGGTATATTTTCTGGTAAGATCGCACCTTTTAATGACTTATTTCACATATTAGTTGAATAAAATATTCATTTAGCGAAGTTTTGCAGTGTCCAGAGACTTTATTCTGGTAACCCTTGGGATTTGCTCACTTCTGACATCAGAAGCGAAAATAAAAACAACGGCTGAATGTCGTTATTAGATTATTTTGTAAAAGAGAAAAAAAATCAAAATTAATAAGAAAAAAAAGTAACTCACTCCATGTTTTTGACCACGTTTTTGCAGAAAAAAATATGTTTAAAAAAAGGAGAAGAAACTCACAAAAAAAAAAAGATTAATATTTTACAATAACTTTACCGTATTTTAAAGTTCCATTCAAACTCTTCTTTTCAACGTTACCACCTTTATTATTTAATTGTTATTTAAGCATTTGTCTATGTTCGGTACAAGTTTTTCGATGCCTTCTGCAAAAAAATCTCGTCCAATGTCCGATAACCATTGTTGGGTTGCAGCTTTCACTTTGTTATCCGAATGGTATTGTCGCTTTGAAAGTTCTTGTTTCATGGGACAAAAACATGAAAGTCAGGAGGAGAAAGGTCTAGACGACTTAGAAGGCAGAGACCGCATTTCCCACCTAAGCTTTGTCTTCCCTCGCGCTCATTGTCATCAATATATGTACGTCCATTCTCAAATGTGTTGCACCATTTCGCGATAGTTAGTGGCGGTGCATTTTTACCATATACTTCATGAAACTGCCCATAAATTTCAGCGCAGTTGCACCTTTTTGCCCAGAATAAAAATTTAAAAAAAAAAAAAAACGAATTACTGCACACGTTTTCAATTTGAACGCTACTTGCAGCTTTCGAGACATGTTTGCGACTGATTATCAGAAAAACTAAACTTGCCTTGGAGAAGCCTCTACGCCACACGATAAAAGTGCCACACAGTGTCATCAAAATAGTCTTAGATGGAGTGTATTTTTGACTGACGTACGTATAAATCATCGATTTGCAACATTAGTTCCCATGATAGGATACAAATTATTTCAAATGTTACCCTTCAAAACAAAGCAGAATGATTACTATTAAAGAAAAAAAAATACTACCAAAATTGCACCATATTGATTTCACTTATTCATTGGATATCTTTCCTAAAAAAAAATTTCCTATCAGAAGGCTAATTGTAATACTAAAGCAAAACATACAATTAAACTACTTCAAAAACTTCAAATCCGAAAACCCTGTACCCCAACAGTTATTTTAAAGTATAATATGTCAAAAAATAAATAGTGTAGAATCGCTATACAGTATTTCAAAGTTAGCATAGATTGACTGTAAGAAGAAATACTATTTGGATATTTTTCTTATGCTAAAGCTCCACCCTTTCTCGGTACTTGAGAAAATTTGACCAAAAGCATAGCTATTTGTTTTCGTTTTTTAATCGACTGGATTTAGATAAAATTCCCCGAAAACTACCTGCGAATTTTGGAGTTTAAATAATTTTATCAATAATTGCGAATTGGTTTCTTGTGTTTATATTCTAGAAGTAGGGGAATGTGGGGCAAACTGAAATAGTTAAGGCAACTTACCTTTACAAAATGAACAAATTAGAAATTTATTTTGAAAATTACAGTACGTGCATATAGTAAAGTGGTTTAAAACAAAACTTGCAATGAAGTTTTCTTCTTTTATTTTTGGCAGTAAATTTATACCTTCGAAAAAAAAAAAAAAAAAAAAGGACAAATTTCACTTTTGTAACGGGCAAAGTGAAAAACAAAATATTTTTTTCAATGAAATATTTTTCTACTTCATGATTAAACATATTTTCCATCCAATTAATGAATAAATAAGCAAATAAATGAATAAATAATGGAACACCGACAAGAAATCAATAAATCAATAAACTTATGGAAAAAAATAAATAAGTGAAAAAAGTAGTGAATGAATTAATACATTAGTGAATTAAGAATTAATGACAGAATACGTAAAAGGTTTGAGTAATACAACTAATAGTAAACGAAACGAAGTATTTCAATTTGCCCCGCGTGCACTTGACAAATTGTAATATTCATTTAAAATCAAAACATGCATAATATTAACTGAATAAGTACTGCACAGAGCATCAACAAATCTTAATTAATACATGAAACGTTAATTATAAAAAATTACCATTTTTGAAAAAACAAAAATTATTTTTGATAAACTACATATGATAATATTACTATATATTTGATAATTTTACAATATGAGTCTCAAATGCTGAAAATGACTTGTATCCCCTTTACTAATAATAAAGCTAAAAGAGTCTCTGTGCGGAGGATGTCTGTAGGATGTCTGGATGTCTGGAGGATGTCTGGATGTCTAGAGGATGTCTGGATGTCTGGATCTCTGTGACGCGCATAGCGCCTAGACCGTTAGGCCGATTTTTATGAAATTTGGCACAAAGTTAGTATGTAGCATGGGGGTGTGCACCTCGAAGCGATTTTTCGAAAATTCGATGTGGTTCTTTTTCTATTCCAATTTTAAGAACAAAAATATCATAAGATGGACGAGTAAATTACGAAATTATCATAACGTGGAACCGTAACATGGGCACAAGCCAATTGGCGAGATGCGAAATTACCATAACGTGGAACCGTAACATGGGTACAAGCCAATTGGCGAGAAAATTTACCATACATTATTTGTAAATATACAGGCGAACCAAAAGACCTTTTAATTTTTCTATTACGGGCAAAGCAGTGCGGGTACCACTAGTTATATATAATGACCTAATGATCTTTAGATCTCTTTTTTGAGTGGAATTAACTACATGTTTAAGAACATATTTAAATATTGCTAAAAAAGTGGTGCTGAAAACGTTGAAAATATTTTACCATTTCCCTTTGTCCCAGTGATTCACTTCGCCCCAAATTTCCCTACATATTGTAATTTGAGGTACGCAATTAAAGTATAATAGAACGATTGTAACATGACTGTTAATAAAACTCTACAATGTCATTATCAATAGCATAAAAATTAACAACTTTTACAATTATCTTTATCTTTGCCAAGTTAAAGAGCACATAAACACTTCAACTTCAAAATAATTCCGAAAAATAAAACAGGAAAAAAAGTGAGTTAAAATGATCATCGAGACAAAAGAAGTCATAAAAGAGAATTATGAATCCATTAGTAACACTCACGTCTTTATAATAAATACTTGGAGCTTACGACCACTAACCTAGAACATCTGTGGTTTTTTTTTATCCATTTTTTTTATCGTTTCTTAAAATACGGCGAGAATTAAACAACACATCTTTGTACTCAGGAGGCGATGGAACGCCTTTTTTTTTATTTAGCATGCAGCCCGGTTCATCACGTACTCGCTCAAATGACATATGATTTGTGAAGAAAACCAAGATCAGGTAACCATGTTCTCTATTACAGCTTTGCTTTGATATTACGTGCTATTAAAATGTTCCTTTTCAAGCGGAAGCAAGCTTTGGTCTGTAATTACTAAAATCGACGGGTTGTTCAAGTTTCTCCCGTTCTATAATCGGTTCAGAAGTCGACGAATTATCCAAGAAAATAAAGCGGGGGGGGGGGAGAAAAATAAAGGAAATCTTGCTCTGTACCAGATACTCAAGTCACTTTTTACTATCTGAAACATCTTTAAAATTAGCATGTAATAATTTTGAAGAAGTATTTTTTAAGGGGTCTAAGGACCTTTAACCTTCAAAATTTTTGACTTTCTGTAAAAAATATATGTTATGCTCAATTTAACTCTGAACAATTTGATGCCTTATTCATTACCATACGCAAAAAACTTTTAAAGTTGTCGTACAAATGCGTAACATTTCCCCGTAGAGATTTATGTTAACAGCAGTTGTTTAAGCCTCTTATTCTCAGGTGCCGGTTTCGCCAATTTCTCGTTTTGCGCGCATGATATTTCAGGAAGTTTTTTTTATATATTTTCGTAAAATTTTAAATGGATGTTCGTCTAGTTTATTTTTATGATCTGAACCTAAATTTCTCTATTTTTTAAAAGTTAGTCATTTATTTTTCCAAAATTTTGGGCGAAAAAACATATATTTTTTTAATATTAACTTTAATTTTTAGTTAAAATTCAGTTTCAGCTCATAAAAATAAACCAGACAAACATGCACGAAAAGTTGTACGGAAATATATATGAAACGTTCTGAGATATCATGCGCGCAAATCAAGAAACCGGCACCTGAGAAAAAGTAGCTTAAACAGCTGCTGTTAACATAAATCTATATTCGGAAAATTTACATATTTTTACGATAACTTAAAAAGTTTTTTGCGTGTGATAATAAAAAGGTATCAAATTGTTCAGAATTAAATTATGCATAACATATATTTTTTCCAGAAAGTCGAAGATTTTAAAGGTTAAAGGTCCTTAGACCCCTTAAGGCGCAAAAGCTTAAATATAAATAGCACTTGGAGAAAAAAAATAATGAGAAAAAAAGAATTGAAAATTGATTTAGCGAACCCAGGTAAAAATTAATAATTTCGATAGATAAATCTACCAACCTGCTGCCAGTCCATAGAGGACTTAACCTGTAGTGTAATTTACTTCTAGAAGGATGGGACGGGGCGAAATGACTTCCCCTACATATTTTAAATTTAATAATATCTGTCTCGACTCCAGAAAAACAGGATCTGCAGGAAAAATCCGGACACACAGACATTAAAACAAAATGCAAATCTATTGTGAATAAATGATATCAATGTATTGCGAATAATTAATGTAACTATATTGTCTAATAAAAATTTAATTAAAAAAATTCATTAAAAAACGTGCGCACGTAATTTTCGTTCTTACATGTAAATCCAAGGAACTCTTTCATAAAAAAATGTCCATGCAGAATCACCATTCGAGTTGGCACTCCAATAAATCCTACGAAAATAAAGCACAAATTAGTAATGAAAAATCATTAACGTCTTATAGAGTTTCATGAAATCTTGTTTAGCCAGAGAAAATAAAAATTCTACTTCTGCTATCAAAATATGTATTTAAAAAAAAAAAAAAACTTTTTGCCACCCCTCTCCCTTTCCTTTTTCTTTTCTATTAACAGAAAAGAAAAATACGTTTAAAGATAAAAACACTGTCCTAAATATGCACAAAGACAGAAATATGTCTAGCAGATAAAAAAAATAAGTAAAAAACATCAATGAAACAAAAAATCTTTTAACGCGAACATCACTCATCAGTGATGCAAAAAAAAAAAAAAAATCTAAACCGCTATATCTCGTGCGTCACCTATACATCGATTGGTCACTTAAACTCTAGCTGATTTTGTTGCAAGGTTTTAAGTTTTGGTGTTTATGCTCTCATATCTCCTGTACTTAACTTTACTTTCCTTCGATACCTCTTTCACTAATGAATTAAGTCTCATGAATAGATTTTCATCGAGTTTATTTATTTTACATAACGTATTTCAAGTACAACCTTGTTTAGCCATACTATATGGAATCAAAGGATAAGGGATAATCCTGTTAATAGGGATAATAAAGAAAACACATTCCAAAATAAGCAGACTTGACTATATTATAGCAGCAAAATTACATATTATCGCTTCTAGCAAATATTTCATCATTTATAGTTCTGCTGCAATGGTGTCGGACTGAAGCTACAAGTACGCCATGTTGTTTGATAGATTAGTACTATCCTTTAGTGTACATTCTTATGCCCAGGTACGGATCCCGGGGAGGGGATCATGTGGTTCATGCCTCCCCCCTAAAGCTACCGTTGAGGAAACGTTTGACCTCTTTTTTGACTTCATCGTTCCTACGGAAGCTTTGGCCACTCAATACTTGTGGAACAAGTGATAATCACTAGGCGTAAGGTCCGGACTATAAGGTGGGTGGGGCATGACAGTTCACCCTAAGTCAGTCAAAAGTTCCTCGGTTTTGTGCGTTGTCGTGAAGCAGCGTTACCGTCGTCCTCACCTGGGGTTCTGGATAGCTCGTCTGAGTTTTCTTAGTGTTGCACAATAACTGTCTCAGTTGATTGCTGGGGATGTTAAAGGAACACTTGAGTGGTCAACGCTTCTGAATTGACGATGAAGTCAAAGAAGAGTTAGAACGTTTCCTCAACGGTTTGGCGGCGGAGTTCTATGATATTGGGATACAGAAATTGAAACACCGTCTACAAAAATGTGTAGAAAAAATGGCGATTATGTAGAAAAATAGAGGAAAGTTTTATCTTTTAACGATGTAAATTTCTATGAGAATAAATTTTTTTGTCTATTTGTATAATTAATGGGAATCTTATTTCTGGATCGACAATCGTAAATGAAAATAATTTAGCAAATATAACTTAAATTTGATCCGGATAAACCGGAAATCCGAATAAAAGGGGGTCGGACAAACGAGGTTCTACTGTTCTTATACAAATATCAAGTGTATTATGTATACACCGTCTGCATCTTTCTTAACCTAGATTTCTTCATAAATAAACACAACATAAACTCCTGCATGAGTACAAATGAATAATGAATAGAAAGCAGAGAAAAATATCCTGAATCTCTCGGGAATCGCGTTACATTCATCAATAGGTGAAGAACCAACTTCTCGCTGCTCTCAGGAGCAATCAACAAGTCTACCGAAGCTCACGCAATTCCAAACTGGGTCTGTTATTGCTTTTGAGGAACTCAACAGAGCGTGTATTGCCTCGTTACGGTTTCCACTGGAACATATTAGCCCCGGGGCCAAAGCTGCAGCAATCAGTGCCCCGGCAAAAACCGCAATAACTGCATCAATGCGAGGCCATATCGACCTGATAGCCATCATTACTTTTGGTCGCAGCTGATGCCGCTTATTCCTTTATCAAGATGATCTTGTGCCGTTTGATGGACGCAGGAGTATTTATTTCTGCAAAAGATGGGGAGGAGGTAAAGATGCGAGATCACTCTCGGCCCGTGATTCCTGTGAATGATTAGAGTTAACAAAATGTCTTAATCAAAGCAGGCACCTGTGACCCCCATGCAGCGAGAATGCTGGGGCGATTTTTTTTAAAACAAAAACAAATTTACACACCGTAATACCAGTGTATGCGAAATGTCTTTTTTTTTTGTAAGTAAACTTAGGTAATATTCAGTGAATTACCGCCCATTAGCCAAGGCTAAAGCAGAAATACATGAAATTCACCGCCAGCTCAGTCATTTCCAGCCGAGGACTGCAGTTTCGTGCTTATTAGCACTCATCAGCCCAGCATAGGAAAGTGACTGAGCCGGAGATGGAAAACCTCTTAAGGAAGCCAAGAGTGCCAAACAAATTAGTAGCTAATATAGAATTAGCGCAGACCAGACGAGTGACCGAAGCAAAATGGTTCGGTTCAACTCGAAGATTGAAGGCAAGACATGGTATATTCAGTAAATTACCGCCCATTAGCCAGGGCTAAAGCAGAAATGCACGAAATACACCGCCAGCTCAGTCATTTCCAGTCGAGGACTGCAGTTTCGTGCTTATTAGCACTCATCAGCCCATCATAGGAAAGGAAATGACTGAGCTGGCGGTGTATTTCATTAAACTTAGATGATGTTCATAAAAATGATGTCACACTTTTTTTAAACATTTTGACCCCTCCTCTTTTGTCACAAAGTGTCACATTTTACCTTACCCTTCCCCCTTTCGTCACGCGTCATGTTAACTTTTATACACATATTCTTACATAAAAAACGCTTGATTTCCCACTTTCTGGGCACCCCCTCCTCCCTTGTCATGAACTGTGACAATTTCTTACCCCTCCCTCGCTCAAAGTGTGATATCATTTGTGGACAGCCCCTCAGGGCATGATGGGATACCATTCTTATGTCAGCTAAAACTTCAAAATTGTAATATCGATTATTAAACCTTTATCTTGTAATTTATTTACCTAATGTGGTAAAGTTTGCAACCTTTATAGTTGCAGAAGTGAAGTTTGAAAAACAGTTTTAATCTTAAGTCTCACAATATCACTAATAATAGTTACATCTTATAGCTGCTAATAAGTTTGACCTTTCAGAAAAGAAGATTAAACGAGCGATATTTCAAAATATTGGGCAATGTCTTTTAATCTTTGTGAAAGTTAATTAAAATGCCTTACAGGCTTTAAAACTTCGTGTTACTTCGTGAATGATTTCACAAGCTAATACACCTCAGAAAAGCATTGAAGAAAGCAAAACGAAAATTAATTGCTGGCTGCGAATATTTTTTTCCCTGTTTCTTAAAATTTAATGAATCGATATTTCTTACAGAAAGTCGTTCAATTTCTCTACTGCTTATGAACACCTAAAATTGTAATAACAGGTTACAGATGGCATTGTTAAAATTAATTTAGCTAACTTTTTTTTTAAAGTTAGCAGCCGATGGAGAGATTAAAAACATCTTTTGAGCTTAACAAACTTTCGATAAACCCACGTTTCACAACTGAACAATGAGCTAAAATATTAATCAGCTGAAGATGGGTTGATTAATTTTTTTCTAGGTATTATGGAGGAAAAGGTAAGAGCGATAGATAGAAATAGAGACATTTTTTTCTTTCAATAACAAAACATCACCGTTTTACATAACGTATATTTTTTAATCTATTTTTTCAACTATTCTAAATTTGTTGGATAAAAATGTAATTTTTTAGTAGTAATATAAAATATTATAAAATAACTTTATAACGGGAACAAAGAGTAACTGAACTAAATTACCACTATCGCCATTTTCCTCCCAGTTATGTATTAAAAAGGTTAGTTTTTTTTTCAGTTGTAAACAATATAGAGTACTACATTACAACTTATTCTTTTGGACTGAAAGTTTTGCTTAAAATCTTAGCATATATTTTAATTATCATACTTTCATTTAATTATCATATTTTATCGTACTTCTGTGGTTAATATGAGAGAAAGAATTGCACATGGAACCATTTGAAGTAGGTAAATTTTAGCTTAATTGACGAAAAGCAAGATTCAATGACCTATAATAATTTCATACTGCCAAAAAAAAAGCTAGTATAGTAAATTGCCGTTATGTGGGTTCATTTTACGAATTCCATTAAATTTAATTTCTATTATTCTCTCACTTGAATTTCTGTAGCATTTTTCTCTTCAATCGCAACTGATTCATTATTTTATTTCTGATAAACTAAATCCCCCTCCCTCCCTGCTCAACTTAAGGTTTCATATTTCTCGACTAGCTCTAGCTCTTGCACTGAAGAAAAGCACTCCCCGTGCTATTTTCATGGCAACTTAGTACTAAACAAAGTTGTGTTCGCAAAGTATTCAATTATAAATCATATACACACCTTTTTAATCTCATTATTTCATGTCTATGATTTTTGTATACTTTCGAATCATTTGAATATTTATTTGCATACAACAAAAAAATTGAATTTCTTTTGATTCTTAGAAGCATAAAGGGAGCTGCTAACTAAACAAGTAAATTTTACGATTGAGGCAGTGAGAAGCAAACGGATGTAAGTTGACATTTTCAAGTTTTGGGTAGAACGTGTTTAAAGATAGGGCCCTAGGTAGGCTTTCATTGAAATTGTTTTCTAAATCATGCTGTATAGCAGCACCTACCAGGCTACTAGTGCTAGTTCTTGCCCTAAGACAAGAGGAGAGGTGTGTAATAATCGGTATCTTGAGTTTAAATTTCAGGTAAAAATCTTACCATTTTCCGATTCTTTCTAAGCGTTTGCATCTTTTGACTTCATGAAGAGTTATTAGAATTGACTAAAAAATTCACAGTACTATCAAACGAAAAAAAAAATTCAATATATTAACAAGTATTTACATACGTGGCTCCCAAAAGTGTTCGTACACCTACGGTTTTCAATGAAATAGGCCATTATCCATTGGTTAGAATTAATATTTCGGAATAGGTATTTTATTATAAGATCTATGATCTATATTTAACAAAACTACATGAAAATTTTTAATAAAACATTAAAACATAATTTTTTAGAAATCAAAAACCAAAAATTGCCGGAAATTTTATCTCACAAAAGTCTTCGTACACTTTGAAAAAATGTCAAAACATTAGTAAATAATCTAACTTTTTACAAAGTTATTATTTAGTAGAACATCATGCAGTATCAACAAGAGCTTTTAAACGTCTGGGAATAGATTTCATTGTTTTTTTTTTTTTTCTTTTTTTGCGTAATTTCTGAGTAAGTGTTCAACTCCAGTTTGAGTCTTATTGTTTCTAGCTCTATTTTCATTTCAAAGCTGTATTTTCGTAATCTAGCCCCCAGATATCTCTAAATATGTTACATTAAGTTCAAATCTGGAGATTGAGGGGGTATTTCTAAGCTTAAGGACAATTTTTGAGGCACCAAACGCAAACGTGTGCTTCTTATCGTTATCTCGATAAAAAACAAAGTTGTTTCCGATTACCAAATTTTGGGCTAACAGTTTAAAATTGCTTTTTAAAATATTTAAATGAACAGCATGATTCATTATTTAATCAAAAAATTCCAAATTTCCAAGTCCTGATGCTGTAATGCACCCTCACACTAAAAAACTTTCACCGTCCTGATTAACTGATCCAACTAAGTTCTTCAGATTAAATTCCTCATTTTTTCTTTTATTTACAATTATACAACAATTTAACCCAAAATGTTAAATTTATTTTCATCTATAAGTAAGAAGTTGTTCCAAAACGTTTTGAGCTTATTTATCATTGATTTTGCGACGGAAAGCGTAAGCTTACTGTTATTCACACGAACAAGAAAATTTCTGCAGGAAGAGGTCCCATTTAATCCAGTTAATCAGAGAACTTGGCGAACAATTTTAGGTGAAAATTAAACGTAAAATGTTTCATTCAATTCTGCAGAAATTTTTTCAGCACTCAAATGTGTATTTTTCATAATTTTTTTAACTGTAAATCTCCGATCACGCATTGTTAACTTTGCCAGTTGACCTTTTCTTACCGTGTTTTCGATCCTATTCTTGTCTTTAAAGCATTTTATCAAGCACTTCACTATAAAATGGTATAAATTACCTAATTTAGAGACATTTAAAA
Organism: Uloborus diversus; assembly: GCF_026930045.1. Classification (NCBI taxonomy): domain Eukaryota; kingdom Metazoa; phylum Arthropoda; class Arachnida; order Araneae; family Uloboridae; genus Uloborus; species Uloborus diversus. The sequence continues at coordinate 11,399,559 of NC_072731.1, forward strand.
CCAATTTACCGCTACTGTGAGTAAACAATTCAAATTTCGAATGGTGTTTGTGGTGTTTTTCAAATACCAGTTATTTTAAAGTAATAAGCACAATATTAAGGAATAAATAAACAAAAAATTAAAGCCAAATGACTTTTAAGGGTCAACACAATGCAAAAATAATAAAAAAATGACATATGATAGTTTTATTCATGAATTTATTCGAAAAAATTTGAGTGTACGACGACTTTTGTGGCGTATTATTTCTCCGTCTCTTCATTTTTTGACAAATTTCAAAAATAAAATCTGGCAATATTTTGAAAAAAAAAAAAAAAAAAAACTACTGAGTTTTATTCAGAATGGCATAAGGATGGTGTGAAAAAAAAATTGGACTTCATATTCAAATTCAGTTTTGCGTTATTTTGGTTTTACTACAAAATTTCAAGGTGTACGAACACTTTTGGGAGCCACTGTATTCAAGAAACAAACTTTAAAAATTTGACTGCATTGAAAAAATCATCTTCGGTGTTCTAACGATTCTATTTATTTTTTATTTCAATCAGTTCACTTCAAATCAGAAAAGCGGTGGGCGGAAGGAAAAGTTCAAAAAATAAAAGTTCAAGGGTAACCTTGATCGCGACAAGGTTGTTCACCTACTATTTGTACTGGTTGTCTCCAAATTTTTAATTTTGCCACTTACATCCCTTCGCTTCTCACTGCCTCAAATATGTTCGGCTTTATACTCGTAATGGAATGTGGGGCAAAGTGAAATCGTTAACACAACTAACTTTTAAAACGAAAAAATTTGATGTTTTTTAAAGTTACGGTACATAAAGAAAGAAAAATGTATTTTTTAAAATAAAACTTGCATTGAAATATTATTTTAGATTTTTCCGGAAAATCTGTCCCATCAAAAGGAAAATTTGCATTTTATTTTTTATGAAGCAAAGAGAAAAATAAAATATTTTTCTAATAGAAGTTTTTATTTGATAACTAAAAATAAGCTTGATCAAGTGAATGGCTATAAATAAAGTATTGGCTATAATAAAATATAATCTATATAAATAAAACAAGGAATATATGTGTATGTATGTATGTTCCCTATACAAATTCACATTTTGCGTCGGATCTGGACCAAATTTGACAGGGAGGTATTCGAGCACCCGAGAAGGAACGTAGAGGGCTTTTCGAAAGCCAAAAAAAGTACCAAACCGTTTGAATTTTAATTTTAGGGCTCGGAAATAGCATTAAATGGCTCTTTCTACCTGAAATAATTATCCGATCCGTTCGATTTTAGCGCCATTCGAAATACCCCTGAGGTACATTTACTTCCTTGGAATTAAAAAAAAAAATCAAGGCTGTAAAATCTCCGGAAGAATAGTAATAAGCATTTTTAAGCGTATTGGAACAGCATTTTCATGTCGGAGAATTATCGTTTGCGCGATCCCATTTAAAATTAGCATTAATAAAAGCATTTAGAAGGTTGCCACTTTTTTTCTGGACTGTGACTAATTAAAATTTTATTTTTATTTTGAGGTAAAAATTTACCCTTTTGATTATTATTTGGCGATTTATCTTCCTTATAATTATTATTATTATTATTATTATTATTATTTTTACTGCTAGCAGAAGATAATCAAGGACTTTAGTTGTATTTATGGAGGGTTGAGTTTAAATTATTTGGAAATTTTGTATTTGTCGTTTTTTTCTTTAAGAATGATTATTTTGACGGTAAATTTTACAGTATTTTATTTTCTCTAATTGAAGCCTGATTGTTGAATATGCGTCGACATAACTTTTATTTTCGAGATACACCGTGCAAAGTCGGGCAACGTAGCTAGTAAATATATAAAGAATGGCTGTAGTAAAAAAGTGAATCTCGCTATAAAAGAATAAATGAGGAACTTGCTCGATAATAAAAAAAATAACGATTAAATGAATAAATTAATCAATCAATATATGAGGAAAAAGTAAATGAGTACATGAAATAGTGAATGAATAACAAATTAAGTAAAAGTGTGTTAATAAGTGAAATATTAAGTGAAGGAATGAAAACAAATACATTTATAAATGAATACGTAATTTATATTAAAATATAATTGAATAGCTAAAAAAAAATTCAGTATTTTACGTTGCCCCATCTACTTTGCTCCATATTCACTTGACTACGTGCACAAAATATTTAAAAGAAAAGCAATATTATTAGGGTTGCTTGCGGGGTAAGTGTGTCATCCCCCTAAAACTATAGTATGGATAAAATTTTCAACATTTTTAGATTGATCATGTAAAATTTCAGCACAGTGATTGCTTTTGCATATGTTTGGGCTTCGTTTTTTTTCTAGGTCATAGCACTTAGTGAAAAAAAATCAGATTTTTTTTTTGAGCAATCACGATTGCTTATTGCTTTCATTTGACTGTTTTTGCCGTGCTATCATTTTATTTTCCCACCGCCACCCTCCGCACCATCACCGTCGACCGGCTCCTCACGATGCTGCTCCTATAGCGAAAGCCGTCTCCAGGTTGTGTCCATGTCCCACACACACGCGCATACATACACAACTACACACACACGCACACATACACACACATACACCTACACACACGCATACATACAGACACCTACACATACACACACACCACAACATACACACACACACACATATATCCATACATTCATGCCAGCACACAGACACAAACACATATACCAACACACAAATACACATACCCCGCCCCCACGCACACACATTCATACACACAACTACCCACACACTTATGCCAGCACACAGACACAAACAGACATGCCTACACACACATACCCCCTACACACATAGACATACCCCTTACACACATACACATACCCCTACACACAAACACACATGCCTACACACATACACATACCCCCTACACACATACACATACCCCTACACACATACACATACCCCTACACACAAACACACATACCCCCACACACAAACACACACGCCTACATACACACATTTGTGATTGCGAAAAACATAATTTGAATTCAAGATGCGAAAAATTCAAATTAATATAATTTTTTTTTTTGCTATTAGATTTCAAGCAACATTTTTCGAAGAAGTGTTTCAAGGATAGTTTTTGTTATTTTTAACGATCATTAATTTTTTATGTATAGTTTAACTTAACGTTCATACTGCAACAAGAATTTTTGTGTAAAATATTAATTAATTAATAAGTGTCAAAGAGGAAAGGTCTCACTCACCCCGTAAATTTTCCGTGTAAGTGGTAAGTGGGTTCCCTCACTAAGGGGTAAGTGGGTCCCCCTATAATAGTTAGTATTTTAAAATCAAAAGCATCTCTGATTAAATATTTGTATTAGTGAAATACAAGACAACTTTGATGACTTAGTAGGATTTGATAGTTCAGCTATAAAAACTGCTAAAGCAGGTGATTATGTATTTGAGAAACTTACATCAAAGTAAATCATAAAGTATCATGTAGGTCTAATGTTGGAAGTAGATGATACAAATTATAAAAATATACTGCTGATTTGCAAGAACGAATATAAAAGTGGACTTTTAATCGGCTTGGTGCAGAGGATGTTGGAATTATTATTGAGGATGAAGTCCAATATTATGATAGTTCTTCCTTAGCACACTTTCAACAGACTCAGTCGTTTAGTGTTTCCATTTTTTTTTTCAGCATATAGTTTTGGCTTGTTTACCGAAATTGACCTTAATCAACAGTATTACGCTTACTCAACACACCTTTATATGTTAAAAGTAAAAGATTTACCTGTAGGCTTTCAATAAGTTTTACAGACGTTATTATTTTGTTTTTGTTTAAACATTTTCTGTCTTACAGATTTAAAAGACAGTAAATATCTCGTAAATAGATAGTTTAGAAAAAAATAACTCATACTAAAAATTTATATTCTTTATCAAGTAAAACCTCCTTACCACTTTTTTAGATATGTTTGATTTAAATTAAAATAAAAGAAGGGTGACTCACTTGCCCCTTATTATGGGGAAAGTGGGACACCCATCTCATTTGCTTAAATATATAATCGTTAAGAATATTTAAGTCATTATTTTGGAAAAATTGTTGGGAATTCCAAATAATATTATCAATTATTTGTTTATTTTGATACATTTGTCTTTAATTAAATCCCTATTTTCTTTTATCTTGCAAAGTCACAAATGCTAATTTCAATGTATGTAACGTATTTCCTGATCTTAGACACGTGCGTGCCTTACGTCATGAAATGACGAAGTTCCTTTTCCATTTGATTGGCCGCCGTTCTAACATCGGGAAATGCGCATTTCACATGCAAATGACTCTGGCTGACTATATATGTTACTTCTGTAGCTCAGTTGCTCTCTCTCTTTTTTTAAGGCGCAGTATTTTAGTTTTATAGTCAGCCAAGTCGGCTGCTAGCCGTCATGCTCTCGAATAGGCATTTCATAACTGCAAACTTTATCTGCAAACCTTAAGTTTAAATAACTGAAACTTCGATTGCATAAATGATTCTTCATTTGTCATAATGCAAATTTACAAATAATGGTTTTGCCTGTTTTACTAAACTATCTATGCTTCGAGAGAACTTATTTTGCAATATCATATTTCATATGTAAATAGCTCGCCTAGGATACCACTGTATCATATCACCAAGGAGGAAATAAAGTCATAATTTCAAATACAGGTATTGTTTTCTGAAAAGGACTCCAGTTACACTCTGCAACTAAAAAATGCACTAATTAAATTAGTCATCGGTGCGATAACTTCATTGATAAAACCTCATCGCAGAGAAAAAACTAGTATGTTGTGGCCATCACGAAACTTTCTTCTATATTTTTCCTTTTTTTCTGATCCCTCCCCATGCTTGATGAGGAAGCAATATTCCCAACAAAAACAAAATTACACATGCAAAAACTTGACGACCATCCCAATGTCTGAATTATTGCAAAAGCAAAGAGCGAAAATTGAAAGTTATTTTAAAAGCCTTGCATGAATTAATTACAAATATTTTATTTGTTAACAAACATAAGATGGCAACAGTTAAAAAATTTTTAAATCATTGAGATAATATTTCCGATCATTTCCATACAATTAAAATCACGAGGAATAAGCAGACGATAATCTATTACGATTTATCTTTCTTATTGTTGCATTAATAAAGCTATTTTTATTCGCTAAAAAATAATCATAATAAAAATAAATCAGCACCTCTTGGCGCGATTGGCGCCAAAATCGAACCAAAGCCTGTTTACATATGGATTCACATATGTTCCAAATTTCAACCAGAACGTAGCATTACTTCTTGAGATAGGGCACTCACAAAGGAAAAAAAGAACGGGCGATTGCGCTATCCCCTTTTTAGCTGTTGACACCAAAATAAAATCAGCTTTTATACCCATTAAGGGCTACTTGCCGATAAATTTTTCTTTCATTCCGTTCATTATTTCTTGAGATACAGCAGTCACATTTGACGACAAAAAACGTTCTATAGATCAACCCCCGTTTGAGTTATTGACACCAAAATTGAATCAGCACCTGTTCCTGTTACTGTCAATATATGGACCAAATTTTGTTTGATTCCGCCAGTTACTTCCTGAGGAATAGCAATCACGCGTAACTCAAAAAACGTCCCATTGCTCCACCCCCCTTGGAGGAATTCGCGCCAAAAACCAATGGGCACAAGTTCACATAGGGGCACATATGTGTACCAAATTTCGTTCGATTTCATGCGGTAGTTTTTGCTGTAGAGCGGCCACAAAAAACTGGTCACACACAGGCGTGACACACATACACACACACACACATACACACACACACACATACACACACACACACACAGACATTTTCTAAAAATAGTCGAAATGGACTCAGCACACCTCAAAACGTTCGAATCCGTCGAAATTCGAAAATTTGCACGAATCCAATACTTTCTTCTATATATTAGATATATGTAGAAGAAAGTAATAATGATGAAATTTTGTTCATTAATAATGTCCAAGATAAAATAAGACAAAAAGTTTAATTTTATTTGTTAGAAAGCTTTTGTATGAGTTTTGGGAAACAAATTGTTCTCAAAAGGAGCCCCACTTACCCCAGCCAACCCTATTAAATAAATAAATACGGCACTGATTATTAGACAATCTCAACTAAGATTTATAATCGTGATAACTAACAAGAATTTTATTATTTTATAACAAAAAATTAATTTTTGACTTTCGTCAAAGTGTTACAATATTGTTACAAATTCTGTAAATAGTAATTATTTTTGTGATTAATTTGTCGTAATCTAGCTAAATTTGGCGTTTAATTAAATTATCTTTCATCTAAAAATATTGTAGTAACGTAACCTGTAAATAGTTTCTTGTGATAAATATACAGCCCCCGTACATTCGGCTGAAGTATACGGCCCCTTCATTTCTGAATGATAAAATTTGTGAATGGAAAGAAATAAGAAAGTGTAGAAAGGTGTAGGATTTTCTGGAATATCCGAGAAGCTCTCTTTCGATGTCTATAAATAGCCGTGCCGCATGATAAAAAGTCAGTCTCGATTGAGAAGTGGTACTGAGAGTGTATCAGCTCTGTTTATTGCGAGGCATTTCGCTGTGTTGTTTTTCGTATTTGGATGTGAATACGTGTGTAACTGTTGAGTTTACGGTGTTGATTGATATTTGCTTAATTGCTGATGATTAATTTAGCAGTTGTTAACGATCTTTCCTGTACATAGTGTAAATAAATCTCCTGTGTTTTCTCAAGAACTGTGTCGTCATTTAAAGAAAGTTGGAAGTTGCACCGGATCCGTTACAATATTTATCAATTTTTGAAAATGGCATACATTATAATATGCTTTGATCTTCAAAGATAACTTATTCCTAACTGGAATAGATTAATACATGTGGTTCTACATGATTAAAATATTGCCATATAGGTGGCACTAAAAACAGTGTAAATACTTCAGTATTTTACTTCGTCTCGCTATTTCGCTTTGCCCCACATTCTTCTACGTATCCGCTAATTAACTTAAGTTTAAAAAAGAAAGAAAAATTAATTTAAATTTTGACATCTTGAATGCAAATTATGTTTTTCGCAATCACGAATGTGTGTGTGTGTAGGCGTGTGTGTGTGTGTGTGTGGGGTATGTGTGTTTATGTGTAGGGGGTATGTGTATGTGTAGGCATGTGTGTTTGTGTCTGTGTGCTGGCATAAGTGTGTCTGTAGTTGTGTGTATGAATGTGTGTGGGGGGGGGGGGTATGTGTATGTGTGTAGTATATGTGTTTGTGTCTGTGTGCAGGCATGAATGTGTGGGTAGTTGTGTGTATGTTTTTGCGTGTGTGTATGTGTAGGTGTCTGTATATGTTCGTGTGTGTGTGTATGTGTTTATGTGTGTATGTGTGTGTGTGTGTGTAGTTGTCTATTTATGCGCGTGTGTGTAGGACATGGATGCAACCTGGAGACGGCTTTCGCTATAGGAGCAGCATCATGAGGAGCCGGTCGACGGTGATGGTGCGGAGGGTGGCGATGGGAAAATAAAATGATAGGACGTCAAAAACAGTCAAATAAAAGCAATAAGCAATCGTGATTGCTCAAAAAATTTCTACACTAAGTGTCATAAATGTTTCTTCCAAATTACTGTGGTTTATCAAGTTAAACTAGTGTATTCTTTCTCAAATAAATCATTTCATATTCTTCGTATGCTTTTGAAAGTTTGTTAAAATGAACATAGCTTCTGAAAAAGTGGTTTTCTCTTTCTGCCTATCTGGTTACCTAACGAGATACAAGTTCTTTTCATTACCATTTTGAAGTAGTCGATTCATTTCTTTAAAGTTAGAAATACTTATACTTTCTTTGCGGGATCTTCGGCAGAAGAAAAAACCATGGAAACTTATTCCTTGTTTCAGTTGAGTCATTAAAATGTCGAAAGTGAAGCAGAAAATATATATATATAAAAATGAATGTTTGTCTGTATGTCATCCATGAACTCAAAAACTACCCGGCAGATTTGGCTGAAACTTTCACCGTTTGTTATATTTGGTACTGGGAATGTTTATAGACCAGTTCGAAAAAAATCCGATCGATAGTTCCTTTTTTATTCCAATTTAAGTCACAGTCCATTGGATAAATACGAATAAAATTATCGGCTGCAGAAATTAATTCGCGTGAAAGGTCTCATTGATAAGAAGTTAGCTGTTGCCATTTTTCTTGAGTTTGAACAAATAAATTCTTTCTTTATTGTTTTATGGCTTTTTATGCAACGGGGGGATTTAAAACTTTTTCTATTTGATATTTTTAGCGATTGATTGATCTTGCAAACTGCGTGAGTACAAAATTTGAGTATAGTCACGGCTTCACTTGATACCTGGACCGATTATTATGAAAATTGCTATATATATGTATTTTTCCACGGAGAAGGTGCATAATATGCTCATTGAAGCCACTCGCCACCAGGTGGCACTGCAGAGTAGCAACTTCTGCCCCGTTCAACCGATTGTCATGAAAATCAGTATAATGATGTATTTTTTTGTTGGCGTAGCGACGCGCGTCGGGTACAGCTAGTTTTGAATAAAATAGAAGATTTTTTGTAAACGTAAGATTTTCATTAATGATCTGTTTTGTGATTAAAGTATCACTTTTGAAGTGGGAATGCGCTTTCAGAAACCTGATTATCAATTCTCTAAAATTTTATATTCAGTTGAAACATACCCGCTTTTTCATTAGTATTTCGGTTTGATCAAGATTCTGTATGATTTAGTTTTTACGAATTCATACGAAGTTACTGCAGTTGCATCCCACCCCGCCCTTTTTCTTTTTTTCTTACTTCAGAAATTTCTCTTTAAAGCTTTCGCAAAATTTTAAAATGATTAAAGCTTTTCTAAATATTAAATCTTTTATATGTGGGTATAAGGATAAATTCTTGATAAGTTTAATGAAATCGATTTTTTCTTCGCAATATTCTCGTGAAAAAAAATGCAATTAATATGTTGATCCAAATTATTATTATTTGAACAATGTTTTTTTTTTCATAACTTTAATTATTTGTGAAAATAATCTAACAGTGAGCTCAAAAATATAAAAAATTGAATATTAGCCTTTACCCATTTCTTCTTGTTGTAGAAGAAATTTGAAAGAAAAAAGTGGTTTTAAGCGTGGAAACATTGAATGAGGAAAACCAGCGATGTGCACGTAGACATTGATAAAATGAGACCTGATCTTACGGGAGTTCATTTCTTTTCGGAGAAAACATCATAGCAGAGTTAGTCATTGCTATCTTATAAGGAACAAGGACTACCAAACACACACACACACACACACACACACACACACACACACACACACATATATATATATATATATCTTTCGGTTTGATGAACTCGCTTACACAGATCAAAAAGCAAGCTAATTAGAGATATTTTTTAAGCGCAATCTGAAAATTGTCTACATTAACGGAGGAAAGTGAATCACTGGAGGTAGAACTTTCGACCGACTCATTACCAGGTGGAGAGCAAGCTTATTAATTCTCGGTTTAACAGCAGGTTCTATTCCTATTCCTATTCAGAGTCACAACTGACTACAACTGTATTTATGTCGAGGACTGCATATTAAGTGCCTTACCTCCATTATTTTTTATACCGATAGATGGTAGCACCATCACCGGATCGAACAGTTAATGAGAATTTAGAACTAGTCCGGGAGCTAATAGCTACCTAGTACTAGCACCCCCAGAGGTATCGTTTCACTTGGAGGACATTGAGACCACGAGCATATTTAACGTCGCCCAGTCCCCTTTAATGACGACGGTGGGTCTTCGACCATCGAGGTTCGAACCCAGGACCCTCCGGCCCCGAATCCGACACTCTACCGATCGGGCTACCACGGCCCAACAGCAGGTTGTAATGTAAACAAATCTGAACTGAATTGCCACCATTAAGCCGTCTCATTGCATTTCTTGTGTAAACTTCTTCAAAATTTCCAGAAACAAAAAGGATTTCATGATGAAGCACGGAAGGAAAGGAGGGACACAAGTAGGGTTTTCAATCCCGTGCCAAATTTAGTCCCGCGGGATTTCGGGATTGTAAGGATCTAATCCCGCGGGATTGACTTTATTCTTCTGAAAATGAAATTTTAATGTCAAACAGAAAAGATTGCATTTTGAGAAGGACTGTTTGTTGCTTGTATTAGTATTTTTCTCGAATTCCTTAGTTCAATTGTAGAGAACTACGTGGTCGGGTCCCAAATAGCGACTATCGTTTGGTACGCAAAAGTGTGCCCTAAAAATGTCCAATACATCTTAACATAGCATCTTTCATATGTGATGGGAAAGAAGTTTTACTCTAAAAAATTTGTGCTTGATGAAAACGCGTGCTGTGACTCCATTTTCTATTGTGATAGTTTCTTTATTTTATTTCAAACTTGTGGTACCCGCACGGCTTTGCCCGTAATAGAAAATTAAAAGGTCATTTGTTTCGCTGTATTACGCAATTCTTTATTCCATAAATAAATTGGCGAGAAATTCATCATCCATCGGAAATGGATGATGAATTTCTCGCCAATTTGCTATGTTCATTTGCCCGCCCATGTTATGGGCCCACGTTATGATAATTTACTCGTCCACGTTATTATAATTTAATGTTGCATGTTATGATAATTCGCTTGGTAAAATGTTCAAAAAATTGGAATAGAAAAAGAACAAAATCGAATTTTCAAAAAAAAAAAAAAAAAAAACGCTTCAAGGTGCTCACCGGCATGCTATACGAACTAATTTTGTGCCAAATTTCATGAAAATTCGCCGAACGGTCTAGGCGCTACGTTCGCAACAGAGATCCAGAGATCCAGGCATCCAGACACACAGACTTTCGGCTTTATTATTAGTAAAGAAGCGTAATTTTCTGAATTTTAAACTTTAGAGATGGCTTTCGAAAATGTTTAGAATTTATATGTATTTTCTCAATTACTGAACGAATGAAAACTGAAATCTCGAATGAGAAGACCAATTCGCCCTCAAAAAAAAAAAAAAAAAAGTTTTTCTTGCTCTTTGTGCAGAAATACCAGGAAGGTGATTCAAACTTCAGATGATACTTGTGAAAATAGTCGTTTTATGAGCGGCAAAGTTTGGAAAACTTTTGCATGCAAAAAATTTGCGGGATTCGAAATCCCGTGGCACTTTGCTCTTAATCCCGGGATTAAACCCGCCAAATATCATGCGGGATCCCACGGGATTCGGGATCGGGATTTCAGGATTGGAAACCCTAGACACAAGTTCATTCCAATCAAACAAGTTCAGAATAAGAGGGTGTCGGAATCAAATGTACCAAAACCAGAGGGATCGTTTTACTTAAGAGAGAGTTTAAAAGTTCGAGAAAACTTTAAAACTAAATGGCAAAGCTCACAAACGTTTTAAAAAAAGTACACTTTCGGGTGAGTTCCCTTAGTAGTCATCATACAGCCAGCCATGTCCGGTGTTGTATTTCCGTAGCCACAGCATCAGCAATTGCAGCGGTTATTGAGGCACTAAGGGCTTTATCACGGATCTTTCTCGGTTAGACTTTTTCTTTCATGTAGCCCCAAAAGAAGAAATCCAGAAGAGTCACATCGGGAGATCTTGGTTGCGGGACAATTGGGCCACTGGATAATACGACAAATCAAATTATTTACTTAGATATGTAACTATCTTCAACTATACGAACAAAACCAAACGTTGAAAAAATAAGGAAAACAAAACCCAATAGAAAACTCCTACAAAAAAAATCGACACTGTCGGCCAGCGCCCTTTCGAAGAGTTAACTTACCCCGTCATCTATTAGGAATTTATAGAACTAAACTTACCCCGCCATATATTAGGAAACCATAGAACTAAGCAATTAATTAAACATTTAATTTGCAATTACAAATATTTCGATCAATCTGATTTTTAAAAATAACCTTTAACCTTCCTCAATAAATGGACTATTCAACACAAAAATAATTTTTCAATTCGAACCAATAGTTCCTAAGAGTAACGCGTTCAAACAAACAAGCTCTTCAGCTTTATATTATTAGTTATTTAATAAGAAAAATAAGACAATGATACTTATATAAAAATCATTTTACCATCGTTTAGGATTTTCTCTGAAAAGTATCCTCGATATTTGTCTCATGGCTGACTCAAACCTACCCATATTGGATCGTGACGCCCGCATCTTCATGTCAAGCCACCGTGGCTACACATGTCCTGCGTTCCAAGCATTCTGTATTATAATTAAGTTTTCCCGATTTTATAACATTTTTTTATTGCTGTTCCACTCCTATTAGTCATAGCGTGACGTTATATAGCGTATAGCTTTAATCAGTGAGTGGACTATTCAACACAAAAAGAATTTTTCAATTAGAACCAGTAGTTCCTGAGATTAGTTCGTTCAAACTAACCCTACTGCTTTATATTATTACTAGTGGCACCCGCACGGCTTTGCCCGTAATAGAAAAATTAAAGGTCTTTTGGTTCGCCTGTATATTTACAAATAATGTATGGTGAATTTTCTCGCCAATTGGCTTGTACCGACGTTACAGTTCCACGTTATGATAATTTCGTATCTCGCCAATTGGCTTGTGCCCATGTTACGGTTCCACGTTATGATAATTTCGTAATTTATGATAGTTTTTTTCTTAAAATTGGAATAAAAAAAGAACCACATCGAATTTTCGAAAAATCGCTTCGAGGTGCACACCCCCATGCTACAAACTAACTTTGTGCCAAATTTCATGAAAATCGGCCAAACGGTCTAGGCGCTATGCGCGTTACAGACATCCAGACATCCAGACATCCTCCGGACAGAGAGACTTTCAGCTTTATTATTAGTAAAGAATATAGATTCATGCCTTGTCGTAGATCACCATTACATGTATATGCCATATTTTGACAATTTAGTTTTTCTCATGATTTCAATTATTTTAAAATTGAAAAAAATAAATATGGATTTCTTAGAGCTTTTCAGTTATGGCAAATGTTTTGTTTGGAAAGCACAAAAAATGAATTCAATAAATAGTTCGTCCCCATGCTTTTAAATATTTATAATATCAAACTAATAAGTTATTTTTAAATCAACTTCTATTCAAAGCCTTTTGAAAGAAACTTCATGCTTAGAGCTTGTCGAAAGTTTGAACACCATAATTGATTTTTTAACACTTTCAAAAAGAAACTGCCAATAATGAAATCAAAGATCTTAACCGAAGCTAATAACAATCCCTTTCATCCTCAAAACCAGTTCTCAATAATTTAATAGCTCCACACTAAACAACTGCTAACTCTACCCTCTTGAAACCCTGCAGTCTCTCCGAAGAACAATTGCACTATTCACGGATGTCAGATTTTCGCCATGAGTTATTTTTCTCATTTCTCCTGTTTCTTTCTGCGGCAATTCTTTCGTTTTATCCGCGTTGCTTTAAAAATTAACTCTAGGAGAAAACCTTTTACTTAAAAGCTCAACTCTTTCACAATGTCAGGAACTTGGAAAATAGCTCTTCAAGAACTTTCTTTGGTCTTGTTTATTTAGCAGTGGACGCCGTCAGCGAAAAGCCTGGTTAAAAATCCCAGGCTTTGTCATTAACAAGAAGCCAAGTATACAGGGGTACAGAACAAACTTTAATCGTTTCTTTCTGCTGCTACCATACATTTAGGGTACTTAACTGTATTTTTTCTTTTACTTTTTTTTCCTCTTTTACAACATTTTTTTTTCCTTCTCTTAAAGGAATGTGTTTAATGAGGGAGTAAATATTCTGGCGCCTCCTCGAGCTTTTAAGACTTTTTTCTATCCTTTTAACCAACATTTTTTTTGTTATTCGGAGCAACTTTCTTAAAAAGATCTATTATACTAGCCGATGTTAAGCAGGAAGATTTAATGGTGACTTTAGAGTAAAATGTGCTAACAAGTTTATTGAAGAGGAAAAGTTTTTACCTCTCAAGACACCTTTCGAGTGGAAATATTAGGAGTTCGTGTGAGATACTACAGCACTCAACACATAGTTGAACGTTCCTACTTTCTCTGAAAATTTACACTCTAACAATATCGCATTTTTTACTAACTTTTTTATATACTACTAGCGGTACCCGAACGACTTTGCCCGTAGTAGAAAATTAATAGGTTATTTGATTCGCTTGCATATTTACAAATAACGGATGATGAATTTCTCGCCAATATGCTGTGTTCATTTGTTCATTAGTGTTATGGTAATTTACTCGTCCATGTTATGGTAATTTATTCGTCCATGTTATGGTTATTTACTCGTTCATGTTATGGTAATTTACTCGTCCATGTTATGGTAATTTACTCGTCCATGTTGTGGTAATTTATTCGTCCATGTTATGGTTATGTACTCGTTCATGTTATGGTAATTTACTCGTCCATGTTATGGTAATTTACTCGTCATGTTATGGTAATTTACTCGCCCATGTTATGGTAATTCGCTCGTCCATGTTATAGTAATTTGCTCGTCCATGTTATGGTAATTTACTCGTTCATGTTATGGTAATTCGTTCGGTATTGCTGCAGAGGAATAAAAACTCACCAATGGTGGCTTAAAATTGAAATAGAAAAGACCAAAATCGAATTTTCGAAAAATCGCTTCGAGGTGCTCCCCCCAATGCTACGAACTTATTCTGTGCCTAATTTCATAAAAATTGGCCAAGCGGTCACTCAGAGACACAGACTTTCAGCTTTATTATTAGTAAAGATATAGATAAAGAAAACTATTTTTTTTTACGAATTTTGTGTGTTTTGGGAAAATAATATCGTTTTCCTCAAGTAAATAAAATTTTCATAGTTATAACGTTTTATTTATGATGCATTTATCCTCGTTATCAACCACCTCTTTGCTATCTCGTGTCCACCTTTCAAATTCCAGATTAATAAAAATCAACCAATTTGAAAATAAACACCTAGTTACAATACTTTGCATGTAATAGTCAATTTTTTTACTTTCGTGTGAAAGAGAATGTTGCAATCGGAATAATAGGAAATCAAATGGTGCATCATCCGAACGTTTATAATCCGACGATTGTTAACAGATTAGCTACTTGAGGCGTTGCGCAGTCTGCTTTCTCTATATTCCGAAGGTAACGTTACTAAAACTATTGACTGATATCCAAAATGCCAGATGGATATTTCTAGATACATTCCTAATAGGCAGATGCTATTTATCAATTACTGATTCAGAGTTCTAAGATTACATCATTAATTAAACTACTAATTGTGTTTGATTACACAATCAGTTAAAGTCGAAAACTTGATTTAAAAAATTCTTCAAAAAGCATAACGTTTTAGTTACACCTGATACAATTCCACATAATAATAATACTTGATGATGAAATTTGGAACGTTCAAAAATAATTCACTGATGCACATGAACACTGAAAAATAATTCACTGAATGCATAGAGGAATCATGCTAGTAAAATAAAACATTAATGCTATCCATTAAAATCTCTTTTCTTGTACAATCCTGTACATACGCTGAAGAAAAACATGATAGCCCCCCGTTTCTGGGATACGAGATATCGTCTGTTTTATTGCAGAAATATTTTTTTATTTCCTTAAGCTAGGCATATATTTATTTGCAACTGATGGTTAGTACTTAAATCTATAAACGTTTTCTGCATTGGAAAATGGTTCCTCGTAACCTCGAAACAAGTTGCAGTGGCGCAGTGAAGAGGGAGGGGGGTGGAGAAGGGAAAACACCCCCCCCCCCCAGAGGCATTGGTTTTAACATAAATGCAAATTCTAAGAAAATAGTTTGTGCATGTAAAGGGGCTGTTTTATTACAAAAAAATGAACTGAAAAAACCCTTCAGAAGGTATTTTTGATCAAAAAATCGCCTTCAGTAGGTACTTTTAATTAAAAAAAACCTTCTTTAGAAGATATTTTTGATTTAAAAAAATTCCCAGAAGGTATTTTTGATCAAAAAATCACTAAAGAAGGTTTTTCTTGCTGCGCTCGTGAGTTGATGCAATATTTTTTTTTCAATTTCGTGCTTAAAAATGACGTTTTATGATTCGTTTTTTCAAAAGTAAACGTCTTACTTCTTGCAGCTATTAATCTTCAAGAAAAACACGAAGCAAATACGGCATTTCCCTCAGGTTTAAGCAAAATATTTTCCGAATTAATACGGCTTCGTCAGGGGCTACGTACACATTACAAAAAAGCTAGAAATTGAAAAAATTGCTGAAATAACGTCACAAATTTGCAAAAAATATAAGTAAGACGCGTGCTTCAGGGTGTTATAACAAAAAACAGTGAGCAATAGTTGGGGCAAATCTAACCCGGCAGCATGGTGAAGACTGCGCCAGCGTTAAGGACATCCGACAAAAGCTTTTACTGGATGCGTTTGCCCGTTGTACGATCACGTTGTACTTTGTGCGTAGTGCCTTTTGCACTTGTACGTTCCATTTAAACCCTAAACACCGCTTCTTTTGAGTAATCTCGATTGCTTATTGTTCTCACTTGACTGTTTTGAGGTCCTATCATTTTATTTTCTCGCCAGCACCCTCTGCAGCACCACCGTCGGCCGGTCGCCTCACGATGCTGCTCCTCTAGCGAAAACCGTCTCCAGGTTGACCCATATCCTACGCACACACACGCATACATACACACCTACACACACACAAACACACATACACACATACGCACATACACGCACACTAACAAACACATACACACACACCTACACATACGCACAACTACCGACACATAAACATCCCCCCCACACACAAATACACAACTATCCACACACACACCCAAACGCACATGCCTATACACACATACACATACCCCCACACACAAAAAAACATACCCCCTCCACACACAAACATACACTCCTACATACACACACACACTCGTGATTGCGAAAAACTTAATTTGTATTGAAGATGTCAAAGTTCAAATTATTTTTTTTTCTTTCTGAATTTGATTTTAAATGCTTTTACTTAGCAAAATGAATAAACAATAGCCTTATTACAATTGTTCTTGGAGCAGCCGAGCTGGGCATAGAGCTTGTTGCTGGTCGTCACTTTTATGTTTGCTTTTGCAACAACTCACCCTTTTTTTCAACCTTTCTACAAATCCTACATTGGAAAGCTGATGTTGGTAGTGTGATCTCCTCCCCCCCTCTCGTTTCTCGAATTAGCACCTATATGATTGGACTGGATTTCAATTCACACGTCATATTTCAAAGGAGGGGGGAGCTGAAATGGGTAGCACATAAATAGTTTCATAAATTAGCGCAGCTGTTATTTTATTCGAGATAAATTGTCAAACATCCTTCAAAAAGAAAAAAAAAACTTTGAGTTTATATAAATAAATAGCTTTGTGCCGAAAAGTAACAGGAAACGACCAACGCTTTGTAGTACAAATATATTTATTAAATAGAATTTATTTTCGGTTATTTTCATGCTTTGCAAATAACGATAAATTTTGTTTTAAAATTTTTGAGAATCCTATTCAATTTCTTTTTTTCAGATTTTAAAATTATTGATTGCTTTCCAAATTTAAAATTCTGTTCAATGTTCCTGGAAAATTCTCAGTTCTCGAGAAAAATCTCCTGAAATTTTTATTAACACACATATCTAAAAAGAATTTTTCAAAAAAAAAGAAAAAAAAAAGCAACCTGAAGAGGAGGAAGAAAAAATAAAGAGTTGAGTACCAAATTGCATAACAATCGACATATTTCCAGAAATCTTGGCCTTCAGAACAAAATTCCTAATAATATCATTTTTATCTTACATATTTACCCTTAACCAGTATACCTAACTCGCTGACAGCCACAATCAAGCTAACACGAATTTAAAAATATATTTTCAGTTTTTTCTCTTTACCTCTAAATACAAAGCACCGATACTTGGTTGTGCGCAAAAGTGCAACAGCCCCCATGCACTCTCATTCGGAAAACGGCGTCTATTAAGCTCAGACGTGCCTTAGCGTTGAAAACTATAAATTAAGAATTTTTCAGCCGTTTTATTAATGATCTAAGCTAGCGTGTTCGGCTATTAGGGTATAAATATATGTAACTTTTTCCTCAGTTATCTTTTAAAGGAAGCGAAGCACGCGACTTTTATAAAACATTTTTTCAGTATAGGGCTGATATAGATTTGGATGATTGCGCTCTTAAAGTTAGCTTAGTAATTTCGTTAATGTTCTCTTAACCTCGGTGTGAATCGGAAAAGTAGAAAAGTCAGTTTGTCTGTTTATTTTACAGAAAGTCAGTCTCACTTTCTTTAAACTATTTTTATTGCTTATTTTTATGTGAAACTCTTACTGCGATATGCTTTCATCTGATATTTATGTGTCTTGATGATAACTTTAGTATGAATTTTACATTTAAAATTCATACATTTAATTTTTCTCGTATGATAAGCACTTGAAAGTTTAAACAGGTAGCAATCGAAAGAGCATATAGAGACTTTTTTCTTTCTTTTTTTTTTTTTTTTTGACGCAAAATATTTTTGCTTTCGAGCCCCGGGTTCGAGATGTAAGGTTTTGCAGTCTGCCGAAATTTAAAGAAAAGCGCCAAATTTAAGGACTCCGCGAGAAATTGAAAGAAACACTCGTCTTCACTGTATGCATGCGGCAGGACATCCATCAACAAAGCGTGTGAAAGGTGTCATCCGTTTCTCACCGAAACTCACTAAATGGCGACTTTTTATTAAGTTTTGGCAGGCTTTAAAACTTCATATTTCGATTACGGTGACGCGAGGGCAAATTAATTATGCTCATAGAAACATTTGTTACTATGCATATTCAAGTGCTATTTATTTATTTACTTTTTTCATTAATACACTATCGAATGCAAAAAAATCAGTAATCCAACGTCATAAAGCACAAAAATTGCAAAATATTGCAGACACGTTTTTCGGTGTTACAAGGAATACCTTTTTCAATGCAAAGAAATGTGAGCTTCTGGATGGAAAGTCGTCCGAGAAAATCAACACGGTGGAACAGTAGATAGTATAAATATCAAAAAATAGAAATTGAACAAAACAAAAAAGATAAAATGACACCTGGAGGCAAAATTTATTATATAATTCCATCAGGAAAAAACCGTTAAGTAATAAATTTTCCAAGAAAACCCATAAACAATGCAAAAAGTCCAAAAATGCTGTTTCCTAGGGGTTGTTATATTAAACTGGAAGTACAAATACCATTGGAGCAGCGACAGATGATTTTAAAGATATTTCTTCTATTGGAACTATTGTCTTATTTATTCTCATTGTTCTAGTTTTATTCTTCGTGTGCTTGAATTATTAACAAAATTCTACCTCAAAATACAAACGAGAAAAATATGCCCAAAATCATTTGCACATGACCTTCTGTGAAGGAGATCGTGCACGGTCGATACAGGGCTAAGCTAATACAAGGGCTTCAGTTTTCCAGTGCGTATGGGCCAAGAACTTAAGAGTCTAATGAAGAAACAAAGTTTGCTAATTTGACCTAAGTGCGCGGGAGAACTTGTCTTTATTTCTTAAAGGATTGGGGGGGGGAGTGAATAGGTTATATTATACTAAGTAAAATAAACTTCATGAGTAAGGGCCATGGTTTTGCCTAATAGAGCGTTTGGGGCAAGATGATACCGATGATAATGTAACTAAAGAATTTTGATTTTTTTTCTTGTTTTACATAAATTCTTAGAACCTCCCCCCCCCCTCCAAAGAAAAAAAAACGTAAAATGAAGGATATTCTTCTTGAAATAATGAAAGAGCTTATTTAAAAGAAGAAATGAATACTTAAAGTTACATTAACTGTAAACATGAATTATTTACGTCTACCAAGTATCTATTTTTGACGCTTCAAACAAATTGTGACAATCTTTTATAAAAACAACTCTTAAAATTTTTATTTTGTTGCTTATTACATCAGCATGATAGCTCATGAATATTTTCTTTACCTACTCTGTATTCACTTGAAATAAAACTTTAAAATTTACTTCTTTTTTTTCTTTCTTTTTTTTATGTGAAATACACTATGCCAACAATGGTGTTAAAATTAGTATCTAATAGAAAAATAGAAAAAATATCAAATCAAATTTAATTTTTTTACGAACATTAGGAACAAAGAAAAAGAAAAATCGGAGCAAAAAATGTGTTTTAGTTAAACCCGGTCTCCCCTATACATATATACAAATACATATTTGCATTCTTTTGACGAAATTCATCAAGGCCTGAGTACGATAAAATAATTACTGGGAGTGATCACAAGCATTTACCTCAAAATACATTAAGTAGAATAAATATTAATATGATATTACGCTATTTAAAAATGTAATATAGCTTTTATTAGAAATAGAGCTACAGGTTTACGTAGAAACAAAAATGCCTTCCAAATAAAAACTATTTTGTTGAAAAAAAAATCAGAAGCAAATACGCTTAAAAACAATATATCGAGATTGCAGCCTTAAAAAGTATTTTTGAAAGTAATTTCAAGATAATCCTAAACATCATTTATCAAAAATAATTCATGATCTTGATTGCTCGCTGTTTTTTAAAAAGCAATGATAAATTTATTAAAAACCAAAGTTGTGAAAAAATTGTAAAAGGCAATATACGTTCAAAACAGCAATTACGTTCACAATGTCGTTTATACATGATATTCTAAACCGTCTACTTGCTTTGAAACAAGTTTATCGAGATCGGCTTACTGTCAAATATCGCTGAAATCTATCTCAGAATTAATCTTTAGTAAGAATGACAGGTAATGCTTATAGATGATGCAAAAGAAAAAATAAAGTTGAAGTTGCAGATTTTTCGAGTGTAAGAAAATGAATTAGTAAGTGGTATAGAACCTTGCTTTGTAACTTTAGAACTACAAAAAAGTACTTACTTCGTCAGAAAAGAGAGATTGACAGCTATTTGATACTAATGTATCATCTGAAACCTATTTCCTTTTTTTTTTCTTCTTTCATAGTGGCTTGTTTGTCTTGATTTCGTTAATGAAACACGTGACTAAAATTGTTTTGTTTTAACTGTAGTAGACATCAATAAACTCAGCACCGCCGATTTAAAAACCAAATCTCAATTATTACAAATAGCTAAAATTCCGAATGCAAATATCAGAAAAAAAAAGAAAATTCTTAATTTTTTTCTATCAATGATTTTAAAAAATCATCAATAGAAGTAATTCCTTTCTAAATTCAGAGATTCGTACATTATTACCCCGCATTATCCGGCGTGCCGGAAAAAAGCGAGGTTGACCAGCATGCCGGGAAATTCGAATTTTCCGGCATGCCGGAAAATTTGAGGTTTATTTTTCAATAAAACAAAAGTAAATTTCCCCATTTAGGTCTACTAAGAAAGCAAACCACTGTGAGGAAAGAAAAATGAATGAATAAATAAATAAATCCCGGAAGTAACCTTCTTTCGAAAAAAAATGTGTATAGCATATAATATGTGCTTGTTATTTATGGTAGGTCATTATTAATGGATTTAATTATATGCCAATAAAGTAATCAATTCAGAAACAATCATCGTTACTGCGATTTGTTCGGGTTTTTTTTTTTTTTTTTTTTTTTGAATAATTTATTGTAGGTTCCTATTAAAGAGGTAAGTTTAACTTTAATTTATTGAATAGCAATGATAAATTCTTGAGCACTGATTTAGGGACGGTAACTTAGTGCTTAAATGTTTGCTTACCTAGTTTTAATTTCGTTTTAATAAAATTATTCGTTATTAAACAATATTTTCATTGATAAAATTACAAATGACATTGCTAATAAATATTTTGTTCCAAAATTAAACTGTTTATACTAATAAGATACGCATAGAACTTATATTCATTTTTAAGCTGAACATTTATTTTTTTAGAGTATTAATTGTTTTTCTTAACCTCGATTTTTCCGGCATGCCGGAAAGGACCAGGTAAGTGGTATTGAAAATCTGGTGACCCCCGAATTTTGCGGCATGCCGGAAAAGGCGGGGTAATACGGTTAAAATCATTAATCATCTTAATTGAATAGAATTACAGAAATTGTTCACTTTTCATATTAAGCAATCAAACTAACCAATTTAAGCAAGTAAAAGTTGCATTAACTTCGAAAGCATTCATGGCTAAAATTCTAAATAGTAAATATATACCTTTAAAAAAATGAATACATAAAAATTATATTTTTTAGGTCTCGGTAGTGATGCTATAAAAATTATTTGGTACTTTATTCACCCCTTCGCATTTTTGGAGCTTATGCTCCGTTATTGAACACACTTTTGAAGAGAGGATTTTATGGCTTTACAGTAGGCAATAAATGTGAAAATTATTTTTAAGACTAGAGCATAAATTTCCTTCTAAAAGTAATTTGTAATTGAATCCTGAAAGAAAATTTTCATTTTTACATTAAACGTAAAACGAAAATGACTGTTAAAACTAATTTTTGATATATCAATTAACCGAAGTTGAATACGTAATTTTCTTTACACTATTTCCCTAAAACTAATATGCAGCTGTGGTTAAGTATAAAGGAAGAAGCATTTATACTTGTAACTTAAACATTTTCAATGTAAAAATGAACTCAATATTGTTAAACATTTTTAAATATACTTTTTCAAAACAAACTAACAAGCTGCAGATATTGAAACTGTAGAAACGACCACTGTGTGCTACGGATTAGAAATGCATCTTCAAATTTATACGAATTGATTAATTTCTTTTACACAAGTATCCATAATGGTATGTCCGAAGGAACAGTTTGTCTGAAACTGTACAACTTTAAACAAATTGAAATGCTGTTTAGTTGTAGACAGCATTTTATTTTTGTATTTAAGTGTTTTTGCAGTCGTATTAGCTTAAAATTTAATTACAATTTTTGCTAATTCAAAAAAGTTACTAATTTATTTCATGAGTTAAGTTGCAGTTTGCTAAACTATGATACGCGAATTTCTTCCAAGAATTCATATCGTTTCCTCAACATGTCAGACATTTAAAATACTTTTGTAACTTGTTTGACCACACATAATCAAATGAAGTAAATTTATGCCCTGGCGATTTAATTAATAGTGTCTGAACAACACGTCAACGAATTAAGTCACATTTGATGAATTGTCCATAAATGTCTTGCTCCTCAAAATGAGTCTTTTTCGATGCTTGTTGCGTACTGCTCATTTTTCAAAACAGGTTGACTTTCAGAACAGCTATCAAAGAGTAGTTTTATTTGCTACTAATTGAAAAAAAATCTGTTATAAGCTTCTGATTTGTTTGAGGATCTATGTAAATGTATATTCCAAAAAAGGATATTTGAAAAAATTCATGAGGGTAATAAATTCCAGATATTTTTGAGGAAAAATGTGAATGTTGTTTGCATCTAAAAAAAATCTGTGACAGGAATAAACTCCATATTTGTTTGATGATATAAGTAAATGTCTAATCCAAAATAGGATTTTTCAAAAAAAAAGAAAGAAAGAAAAGAAAACAATATGTGAGATAAATAAAATTCTCCCGACTTGTTTGAAGATATATGGAACTGTATGTTCCAAAATATGATTTTTGCACTAAAAAAAAAAACCGCGAGAGCAACAAAATTCAGATTTGTTTGAAGATGTATGTAAATATCAATTCCAAAGTAGGATTTTTACAAACATTTTTAAAAAATATATTGATTAAATAATCGTTGATTAGAGCCAAATTACCAAAGTTCAAAGTGTCAGTTCACACGGAATCATTTAATTGTGAATTACGAATCAATAAATAATATTTTTATACATTTTTTTCAGGGGTGCTCCCGAACTTAAATAAATATAGCGGGACGGGGGGAGGGGGGTTCAATGTACTGAATGAAACTTAGAATTTTAATGAATGATAAAAAATGTGCACTCGAACCTGCATCTAATAAGAAGAGATATTGAAAAATATTTTTTTGGAAAAAATGGATGATGCATTACTGCCTCCAAATTCCAATATTGCTATGCTTATAAGAACAGCGATTTTTCCGCACACACACGTTCTTTCGTACATATGTTCTTGTACTCGGCTCAAAAAATTCGTTCTAAATTCTGAAAACTGATTCTTATGCTTAAAAAATTCATTCTAATGTTCTAAACTTCCTTCTAATATTCAAACTTACGCAAATACAGGATGTTTTCATTAATAAATTCTTGCATTATTTCGCTAGCTTGCATGCTACTGACCTCTTATGAAGCTTGCAAATTTAGTTTGACGAAGCAGAGTACGACCATTATCTACTTTTCATTTTTCAATGTTTATCAAAAAAACAAAACAAATATTTTATTGTTGTTTACACTTAGACTTGTGCACACGTATTGGTGAGACATTTATAGACAAATTTATATATATATATATATATTTGAGACCCTTTTCAGATATATAGGGGATGTTCCAAATGGCATAAGAGTCATGTAAATCTGATAAGCTCAAAGGCTGGCAAAATTCTTATGCAATGCAAAAATTTATTGAGTTGGAAGTTTTTATTATATTTTTTTGCTAGTAGTCTGAGGAACATTAAAGAGCATGAGTTATAAGATAGGGTGACACATAAAATTATGAGGAAAGTTTTGGCCTCATGAACTCTTCTCTTCTTTAGTTATCTTTAAAATTATGTCATATAAAATCTTAGAGAAAATTTCTTTGTTTAAAATAATATACGATGTTTAAGTCTGGTTATGACAAAATTATTTTTCATTAGATCCATTTTTGTAGTTTTTGTAGTATATATATATATATATATATATATATATATATATATATATATATATATATATATATATATATATATATATATATATATATATATATATATATATATATATATATATATATATATATATATATATATATATATATATATATATATATATATATATATATATATATATATATATATATATATATATATATATATATTCATATAATTTCAAATAAAAACGTGATACGTACTAAACTACAAAAATGGATCTAATAAAAAATAATTTTGTCATAACCAGACTTAAACATCGTATATTATTTTAAACAAAGAAAATTTCTCTAAGATTTTATATGACATAATTTTAAAGATAACTAAAGAAGAGAAGAGTTCAGAAGGTCAAAACTTTCATCATAAGTTTATGTGTCGCCCTATCTTATAACTCATGATTACCAGATGCGCTTTAATGTTCCTCAGACTACTAGCAAAAAAATATAATAAAAACTTCCAACTCAATAAATTTTTGCATTGCATAAGAATTTTGCCAGCCTTTGAGCTTATCAGATTTACATGACTCTTATGCCGTTTGGAACATCCTCTATATATCTGAAATAAGTCTCAAATGTCCAAAAACTAAATAGTGAAAAAAAAGTTATCTCCTTTTAAGCTTTTACATGGCATTCCGCAATGAGCTATAAAAATTCAACATCTACGCCTCGAGCCATGCCAATAAAAAAAGTCCGAAGGAAAAAAGAACGTCCATGCGGAAAAGGAAAAAAAAAATTAAAAAAGCGCTTCTTCGTTGAAACTTTGAAGTTGACGTAATTTGTTTCGATGGTAGAAGAGTGATGTATTTATATAGACATGAAATAGTTCGTCATCAGGTTGCCCGACCTATTTGAGCGATATATCTTCAGGCAAAAATCCAGTATTTCTTTTTTTCATTTTCATAGTCTTCTATGGTTTGGGTGATTTTTTTCTTACATTCTTTGTGGATGCTTTACTAAAAAGGATTCTTTTCTCGATGGGATGTAATATTTAATAACTGTCAGGTTTTAACTCGATTCCATGTCACCACTATTTAAAGAGATAGTCTGAAACCGGAGCCCTTGGGTGATATTGGTCTCACGTAGGGGAAAAACAAGTGATATATACTGCGAGTGGAAAACATACGGGGATTGCGGAGCAGTAAATCACGCGATGCTTGGGTTAAAATAAATGTATGACGAACACCGCAAATAGTGAAATCAGAAGGCGATATACATCTCTTTCAAGCTCCTGTTGCTATTCAGGTTTTCAAAGTTTTTAAACTGTCAACCTAAAGCTCAGACTTTTGAGATAAAAGGATCATGACTTTTCTTACGTAAGATACATACGAGGGTTTATCCAAAAGTAAGGTTTACATCAATTTTACAAATGTACAGCACTGTCTATTCTCATTGAAATCTACATCGCTGGAAAGAAAAAACGTTTCTATATTTTTATACATATTCGCCATCTTTTTTCGGTGCATTAACTAACTTCTGGGGCCGTGGTGGCCTGATCGGTAAGGCATTGGACTCGGGTCCGGAGGGTCTCGGGTTCGATCCTCGCTGGTCGAAGATCCACCGTCGTCATTAATGGTGACTGGGCGACGTGGAATATGCTCATGGTCACAATGTCCGCCAAGTGAAACGATACCTCTGGGGGCGCCAGACCAGAAAGTTATTCGCCTCCTGTCCTGGTTCTAAATTCTATTCACCACCATCTATTGCGTTGTCTTTGTATTGTCCTGGAAAAAAAATGGATCATTAGAGGTAAAAAGCTTCTCCGCTGAGAATAGCTATATACCCCAATTGTGTGTTAAGATAAGATAAGAAAAGAACTAACTTCTGTGTCGAGAGTCACAGAATTCCACCACCAGCCCGTCGAGGAAGCCTTTCTTCCCTTTTTTTTTATTTCATCGTCGCTCCGGAAACGTTGGCCATCAAATTTCAAAGTGTTTTAATTTAACTTAAACACTTTGTTCCTTAAACTTAGGAAACAAGTGGTAATCACTAGACTCGAGCTCCGGACTGCAATCAAGAACGGAGTGGTTTGTTGACTGTCTTGCCTCACTCTGGCGGTGGACTTCTGTGACACTTGGTGCAGAAGTTAAGGCACCGTCGAAAATAATGCACAGAAAAAGGTAGCGATTGTGTATAACAATAGAGGAACGTTTTTTCTTTCCAGTGATGTAAATTTCAATGAGAATGGACAGTGCTGTATATTTGTAAAATTGATGGGAGCCTTACTTTTGGATCGACCCTAGTGTTTGCGAAAGGTAAAAGGGAAAAAACAGAACAGTGTTTGAAAACATACAAGTAACTTTGAATGATCGTTTGAGATTGACATGAAAAGTTACTTTTTTCTGTGTGTTTAACGTGTTGAAGATTTTTGAGCAAATGGATAGTACTTTTACACTGTTTCTTGCTCGGGTAAATATGTGACAGATGTATTTATTTTAGTTCCTACTACCAGCAGTTTTTAAACATTAAAACTTTTAAGCCAAATTTTATACAGTAGAAAAAAGCATAAAGTACTATTATGCAGCATCTATTTAAAGCATCTTTGTTTTTTTATTTTAATGCAAATGTTGAGTGTCCACTCCATTTTATAAGCATTTTATTCTTGAAATCGCAGGCGGATTAAGTTTTAGAAAAAATACTTCATTTTATGCTCGTTCTGTAACTGTGACTTTTCTTTATGATTAGAACGATTTCTTAAAGGCTTTTTTGCGCACTCTGTTATAATAACATTTCAATAACATATAGAGATCAAACTATTTCAATATTTCAAAACCTTTAATAAATTACTTTTGTGCAAATCATTATTATTTTATTATACATAAACAAATGGAGAATCATTGAAATAAATTTTTAGTAGTTGACGGAAATGACTTAAATTGATAAACAAATTTCGAGAATATTGGACATTGATTTGTGTCGGGAAATCGAGCTACTTTAATGTTCGTCATTTCGAATTTTTCCAGAGGAGGGGGGTAGGGAAAAGCATTTACTCGTATTCAATACACATTTTACCGGAGAATAACAGAAACAACTACCACTAACATACGTAAAATACTTAATTCATTGCCCTCCCCTCTAAGTGACAAGATTGCCCGTTTCTTTTTATTTCTATATGAGGTTTTTTTTTTTTTCCATATTACACGAACTCACGCTATTCACCTGTAAAAAATGCTCTAAAGTCCATCCCCCTACGAATAAACTAACAAATTAAGCGTGAACCACTCACATTTATAGTGTTTTGTTTGAAAATAAGCCCGATGTTAAACTGTCGGTGTTCAGAAAAGCACAAAAGCTAAAAATGCCGTAAAACGCATTAAATATTTTAAACCCGAATTGTTTGAAACATAACTTCTCCCGAGATGTAATGATTAAACAAATTCTTCATATGTTTGCTTAAAATAAATCCGCCGGTTTGTAGCCAAAGTAGAGCTTATCTTTTAATTTTCAGTATCTAAGTAAAATGTCTTTTTGAAGAGACATTAGGTATCATAAAATATTCAAATGATATTCAACAAACCTTCATTACGAAATTATTCTTTAATTATGCTTGAAATAATAATCTAATAATTGAGTAAACATATGATACATTAAATCATCCTAATAGGATTAAAATTTTACTCGTTAACTGAAATAATAAAGCTTTTACTTATCCGAAGAATAAAATAGCGTTCTTAAATATATTTTGGGATTAAATTAAAAATATTAATTTGTATTTTTGTATGAGCTGTTAATATGCTTTGAGTAAACAATTATTTCAAATAATTCTTCGTTTTGCCTTTGAACTCAGCTTGAAATTTATTTTATTATTACGTATGTTTTTTTTTTTTTTGTATATTCTTAATGAATACATTACTCTTCTTTATATGGAATTTTTGAAAATATTTTTGAGGTTATCAAATGTGGTTTAATATGTTGTAATTAATTGTGGTTTAACATTGAAATTAAAGAATTTTTCAATTCTTTAGTTTGTGATAGAACGAAGTGGCGTTTTTTTAATCTTCAACTCGGCGTGAAGTAATCCTTGCCCAGAGTTGGTTTAGTTAGGCATCCATGTTTCTAATAAGCCCATATCGAATTTCGATCTTAAAACTGCTGAAAAGCACAATTGAAACTTTTTGCACTTGGTTTCATTTGTTTTCTCATTTCTTACAATCATTATAAATATTCAAAAGCTGGAGTCAATTCAATTCAAATTGAGAGGAGATAAAATGAAGGGAGTGAAGACTTTCATTCATGAAACCAAATCCCCAAGTCACGTGATAGATTTTAAAGTAAAGCATTGGAAGAAATCAGCGTTCTTTTGCTTGTTTCACGCAAAGCGTGCCAACCATTTGTAGGTGCTGAGTCACGTGACTCGGGGTCTTTGGGTCAGCTTTTGCTGAGCCAATGATTGGACTTGCTCCCTCCATTTTATTTCCTGCTCTAAGGATATCACGTGATCTCATTTGGTGCACTCTTATACAAATGTACTATAGTGCCGAGAAAATGGTAATTCTTTAAAGGGTGCCGCGATTCGAAAAAGTTTGGAAACCTTTGTCCTAGTCTAAAGTCAAAGTTTCTTTCCACACTTTAAAACTAGTTGGAGATTCCAAGATTATTTTCTGTTTGTCGTCTAGTCGAGAGTTCGATGCATTTCCGACGAGAGACCATGTCCGCCTAATCGTAAGCTAGCGCCGAAGGCTTCGAGAGGGACCGTATGACTCGGTATCGGTGAAGAAAACATTTAAGCACTGTAAAAAAATTCCGAAACGTTACTGGTTATTTCCGTGGAACGTCTCGGGATTTCACACGTTTTCACCTATTTTCCCGTAAAAACAAGCATCATCACAAAAAAGTTTCCTGGATCGCTGCAAATTGCACGCGTGCAGACTTTTCACAGTTGTGGAAAATATTTTTAGCAACCAGTTTATAGATTGAAGGAGCGTGTTTATTAAGTGTATCGGCCTAAGGTTGCTTACAGTCTGTCCAGATTGACTAAGCTCTCACTGAGAGCGAAAATGTCAATGGATAGCTACAGCTTTGCAAGGCAGAAATTGCAGGCAAGAGATATGCTTGGTTCCTTCTTGCATAGTTTTGGCCGTGGTCGCTCTGATTTCTATGGAGCCTTCTTGGTAAATTAGGAAGGTTCTAATCAATTACACTAAACCTTCTTAATTTTTCTAATAGGTTCTAGAGACATGACTGGCTTTAACAGGGCAAATTTCGCACTTCCTCAAAAAGTTTCAAGGTTATTTCCAGAAAGGTTACTGACTTTTAGCGGAAAGCGTTCCTGGTTTTTCCAAGATATGTTACTGGAAGAAATTGGGCACATCAGCTGCCCATTATTTTCCAAGAACGTTTCTGAATCGTTTTTACAGTGAAAGTTTCATTGGGGGAGCGTCTTGGCTCTCGTCGACCCTGGTTCGACAAAGTTATTGACCAAAAAAAGAAAAAAGAAAAAGGAGAATATCAACATAGGCCAAAGGTTTTCGAAAAGGCTGTTATTCATGGTGGTATGACATCGAAGAAAAATTGAGTCACTGAAAGGTATGGCGGTCTTCGTTATTTTTATTTTAAAGAATTTTTCAAATTCTTCACATATTTCTCTCTCGAGCAATATAACGACGGTCCCTCATGAAGTGATATATCATTCCGAAAAATGACGAAATAAAAAACGAATTTAACAAGCGATAACAGAACGGGCATTCATGCATCAAGTTAAGTGCATGTAACTGCTTTCCGCACAGGATTCTTTACTGATGTTATCCTTCACAAAAATCGTGGTCAGAAGGAAATTCGAATTCGGGGTGCAAGCTTTCTTCAATATTTCTGAATGTCACAGACGCATTTATTACCATTTTTCCTTCTCCGTCTTTGTTTCTTTCCTTCGACTTCATTTGTCTTGGTCCGTTGTTGATGGTGCAGTTGGTTCTTCGGTTGTTTTCCCCCCTCCCTCTTCTTCCAACATTTTTATCCATTTTGATAACAGTTGGAGGGAAAAATGAGTTCTTCCTCAAGGTACGTGCTCGACATCAGATTGAGCAATTGTCTCGTGAAGCGAGGGATGCTGAAAGGGGACGCAAAATGAAGCTAATAAAGAAGAAAACATAGATAAAATAAGTACTTGGGAGAGTCATTGTTATGTTTATGGAAAAATGATTTTTGTTGTTGGTTTTGCAATTTTCGCGATGGGATTCGCCTCGAACATAAGTAGATTTTGCAGAAGAGAAAATTAAAAGAAAGTGTCTTTTAGAACCCCTAGCGTGTGCGATTTTAATTGGCAGACAGACAAGAAAATAGCATCAGATTCAAGCTCAGTATTTAATTCATGTTTAAAATGTTGCTCTTTTTTTGAAATTAGATCGTGTTTCTTGATAATACGAGTGATTTATTTTTAATTTAAAGATGCAACTAAATTAAGTAGGAAATAAAAATTTTTAATGCTCAATTTTGGTTATCTATAAAAGGCTAAAATTCCTCTGCCTTTTTCCTGCAGCAGCACTATCAGAATTAGAAATGACATGGATAATGGAAGTACTAGGAGTGCTTTTAGAAAAGGTCAAAAAATAAATGAATAAATAAACAAATAAATCCACATTCTGAGTTCCATTTTGTGAAGAACTCTTCGGTTGAAAGGAACAGAATTTTTGCGTTCGTGAAAATTACTCAAGTCAAACTTTAAAATAGAATTAAAAAGAAAAAAAAAATAAAAGAAAGAGCAGTACACATTGCATGTGCTTGAAAATCGCGTTACTTCAGCCCTTCCATCTTTGGTTCGGAAGTACACAAAACACTACCATCATCACAAATCCTCCTACTGTACTTGAAACGCAAATTAATACAAGTAGAGGGAAAAGGAGAGTTCTACGGCAGGAGGGGCAATTGGGCAATGCATTGCCCCTCTGACCTCCCCTCCACCCCCTTCCCACCGCCTCTGACCTTGGGGTTGCGCCTCTGACCACCGCGTTTTCGTCCACCCATGTTTTTGCCCGCGTTTTTGAACTTTGCCGTGAAAGGTTACATGGGTATTTCCGCGCGCTTTTTTTTTTTCCGCGCTTTTGGACTTGTCGTTTTTCTAGTCATAGAAGACTAGGAGGTTTTTCACTTTTTGAATGGCAACGTCAAAGTTTTTGGTTGTTATGACAACCAGAGTTTTTTTAGTTTTCAGTTGGCAACACTTGTTGCTATGTTTTTACTTTTCGATTTTTATTTTTAGAGTGTCGGGAATCGAACACCCAAACTTTCAGTTAGCAAAAACGTATGCTAACCACTATGCTATATTTCCCATTACTCTTTCACTCTTAATATGAATTTGTACCATGACAACGAATATTACAATTAAATTAATTTTAAAACCATCAATTAATTTACTCTTTAGTACTAATCAAGACACATCATTAACTAAATTTCAGCTCATAATTGAAACTATCATCACTATTATTTTTCATAATAACACAGTTTTTCACTTAAGTTAAGATTTATTTAAATACAACCCATTCGAGATTTTAGATTTATTTCAATGCTTTGTGGACTTGAAATATATTTTAAACTTTGATTTTCTTTTTCATGCATTTCAAACTTTATCATTTTTTTTTACAACATTGATTCTTTGCATGAATTTCAAAACTTGCAATCAATTTACTCTTAGCATTAATTAACACTTATCATTAACAAATTTTCACGGAATTTTTTAAAATCATCTTAAATATGTTTTTTTCTTTTTTTTTTTTACTTTTATACAAAAAAATATTTTTTCTAACTTGTTAAATTTTCTTAACTATTTTTTTTCTTTGTCAAATTTACAAAATAATTTTTCTAACTTGTAAGAAATTCGAAGAAATAATTTTCTTAACTATTTTTTTTTTTACTTTCATACAACAAAATATTTTTTCTAACTTGTTAAAATTTCGAAAAAATAATTTTCTTAACTATTTTTTTTTTACTCGTAATTTTTTTTTTATTACGAATAAAAATGAAAACAATTTTTTTTTTACTTTCATACAACAAAATATTTTTTCTTACTTGTTGAATTTTCGAAGAAATAATTAACTTAAATATTCTTTCATACATTTTGAACTTTAACGTTTTTTCCTGTCATTTAGCACTTTGATAATTTTTTTCACTATTTTAGCGTTTTTCAATTATTTTCAGTCTTTAACTATTTTCTTACTTTTTAGTCTTTAACTAATTTCAAGCATTTCAGACTTAGAATATTTTTTCGTGATTTCGATTTTTTTTTAGTATATTTTAGAGTTTGATCGTTTTCTCGCTTGTTTTTACTTTTTCATTTTTTTCCCCCGATATTTTTAAACTTAGAAATTTTTCACAATTAGTGACAGGAATCGAACCCTCAAATTTTTCGAAACATTATCAGGTCTACAATTTTCATCCAACTATTTTAATTCAAAAACTTGCAATCAATTTACTATTAGTAGTAACTAACACTTATCATTAACAAATTTTCACGGATTTAAAAAAAAATCAACTTAATTAATTTTTTCCAGTAAGCAAATTTCGCACTCAAGTTACATTTCATCACTACATATGCTTTTCAAGAGTTTCATTTAATTTATCACATTTTATTTAATCAACTCCAATAATTATTTTTTGATTAGTATTTAACTTAGTCATTTCATCGCATAGTATTTTACTTTATTATTTTGTTTTTCATACAAGCACTCTTGTTAGAATAAAACAAAATTTTCACGAAGTAGATTCACTTTGACTATTTCATTTTCCCAATAATATTTTATTTTAATTTACCATACTTTACTATTTTACTTACTGCGTTTTACTATTTATCATTCATTACAGCTTTTCTAAAATATTACTTTACAACCAACTAATTTCATTAACAGAATTTTCATTACAATTTATAAATTTCAGTTTTATTTAATTATTTTTACCTACGGTAAAATAAAACACATCACATAAAAATGTTAAACATCAATGAAGAACCCAAGAAATGTTAAAATTATAAGTCGAGTATCAAAACTTCATGTCAGCAAATTTTAAAAATAGACTTACCGAAAAATAACTTCTACTGAAATTCACTTCAAAACTTGGAATCAATTTACTCTTAGCATTAATAAACACTTATCATTAAGAAATTTTCATGGATTTTAAAAATTCACTTATTTAATTTTTTTCCAGTAAGCAAATTTCGCACTCAAGTTACATTTTATCACTACATATGATTTTCAAGAGTTTTATTGAATTTATCACATTTTATTTAATTATTTTTTGATTAGTATTAAACTTAGTCATTTTATCGCTTAGTATTTAACTTAATCATTTTCTTGCTTATTTTTACTTTATCGTTTTTTTTCCTGTTATTTTTAAACTTAGTAATTTTTCACAATTAGTAACAGGAATCGAACCCACAAATTTTTCGAAACATTATCAGGTCTACAATTTTCATCCAACTAATTTAATTTAAAAACTTGCAATCAATTCACTCTTAGTAGTAATTAACACTTATCATTAACAAATTTTCACGATTTTAAAAAAATCAACTTATTTAATTTTTTTCCAGTAAGCAAATTTCGCAATCAAGTTACATTTCATCACTTTATATGCTTTTCAAGAGTTTCATTTAATTTATCACATTTTATTTAATCAACTCTATTAATTATTTTTTGATTGGTATTTAACTTAGTCATTTTATCGCATAGTGTTTTACTTTATTATTATTTTTTTTTTTTCATACAAGCACTCTTGTTAGAATAAAACAAAATTTTCAACCTTCATGAATTAGAATCGCTTTGACTATTTCATTTTCCCAATAATATTTTACTTTAACAAATAATTTCTTTAACAAAATCGATATCATTTATTTTAGTCTTTATCCTTTTCGAACGATACATTCAAATGGACAGCTATACGTTAAATTAAGAAACTTAATCTAAAATTTGACAAATTAAGTTATAGCTTAATACTGACTGAAATTAAGTACAAAAGACTAACCTTTTTGGGATGAAATCCCTCAAGTACCAGCTATCGTGAAGTTATTTAAAAACAATGAATGAAATTGTAATAAGTGGATTGTTAATTATAACTCAATCTCACAAATTACAACTACACGCATGTTTTATTTGAAATCGCTGCATACGGCTGTTTGCCCATCGTCGATTTGCAGAAGGCATGCCGTGAAATCGCAAATCAACGCGGCTGTTGAAAAAAAACTACCGTAATCCCAAAGAACTTCGCATCGTCCACACACACCGATGCGAATTGAGGAAATGACTTTATCAATATTGCTATCTACCCCTTTACCGATAACAGATAACAAACCCCACGTGCGAGTATTATTCACCCCCTAGCCTACGTCTTTCAAGTGATGTCACTGTTTCTGGCCAATTAAAATTAGTTCACGTTTCTCAAATATCAAGCACATAGATCGACAATAGCCTGATGTCAGGTTTTCCAAACAAAATGTTAGATTTTAATTCGTAGTTTCGAATTAATTTCTTTTTCATTTCAAACTTATAAAAAAAATTTCCAGCTTGTAAGAATATTTCTTTCAAAAACAGATTTTTGATTCAAAACAGTATTTTTTCAAACTTGTAATATTTTTCTACTTAGAAAATGAAATCAAAAATTTTTGTTTTCATTAATCATATAAAATGTTTTTAAGAAATAATTTCTCAATCTTGTAATATTTTTCCACTAATTAAAAAAAATCAATTTTTTTTTCAATCATATAAAAATAAATTTTTAATCTTACAACAATAAATTTTTCCGCAAAAATATTTTTTTCAAAACAAAATAATAATAATAATAATATTTTTGTAACATATTATTTTTTTTTCTTTTCAATCTTTTTTTTTTTTTTTTGCATAACTTTTTTTTTTTTTTTCAAAAATTTTCAACTTACAAAATAAAATTTTTTCAACTGAATCTTCAAACGAAATGATTTAATTAAATTTAAAACTCAATATCACTTTACTCTTAGTATTAATAACCAATAGCACTTAACCATTTACTCTTTGCACTCTAAGTATTAATTAACACACACGCATCACAAATAATAATAATAATGTTTAAGATACTTTCAAATCATCCACTCAAGCTTTCAAATATCCATCTAGCATGTTATTGTTCATTCGTGTGAGGGAACTTGTAATAAAACTTTACTCATCAACCGAAATTATAAGCGAAAATATCACATTTTTAGCACTTAATATAATCCTTAAATTAACAAATTGGTTTTAACTTTGAATTTAAGAAAAATAAAAACTATTACACACTTAGTAACATATCTACCGATGTATATTATTTCATGACAAATCACAAATAGGTGAGGATCTTTTATCGATCATGTGACCAACTAAGTTAAGAAAGAGCGTTCTTATCTCATATGAGAATTTATAAGTCTTTAATATTTCTCTTTAATGTAAGTGTATTGATACGTACGAGTTTGTGTATGTGAATATAACTGTGTATTGTTTTCAAACCATTGACATGTTTAAGCTTTACGGTTCTAATTTTGACTTTCCACTTAGCATTATTTGAAGTCCTTCGCATGTATTAAACTATAGAAATATCACAAAAATTATATTTTCATTCAGTCTTAATTACAAAACCATACAATAAGAGGAAGACAACACCGATAGTATAAAGATTACTTACAAGAAAGTGCATATAAAAAATATATGTAAGAGTGATTTCAAAGTATAATCCATCAACCATATTCATCAACTCAATAAAAACACAAGTCTCTTTTAAAATGATAAACACAATTTATTCACACACACAGTAAAAGACAATTAAATAAACTTACATCTTTAAGTAAAACTCTTCAAAACTTTCAAGCATATTTTTAACATCGATTGCATCAAATAAATCAGACACATGACATTTTAAACATGGACTATCAACATTCAAAGTAACGAAGTCACGAGTCAAGTTTTCCCAATTAACATTAAAAAGAGCCTGTTCGAAAAAAGTGTCGAACTTTCGACCCCTTGTTAATGATTCACATTTATGCACTCTCATGTAAAAAATGAATCCATTTTTACAATCCACACATTCTTTTTTAAAAAGGTAGTTTATGTTGCATATGAGCTCATCAAATAGTCACTTACGTAGAGAATCAGCCAGTTTACCAACTTCTTGTGATGTATATGTGCTGATTTTATCACATCGACAATCACAGGGATATTTTTTCTCAATTTCCGAAAGGATGTACTCTTTTAGAGTATAAGTCATAAGTTTGTCTTTGGCACTACGTGAGATACAAGGGGACGCGTAACACAATTTGTCAATCTGGCTTTCCAAAAGTAGAACTCTATCAGGCATCAACTGGAACACTTCTCGTTTCAGTTTGAACAATCTTTGCACACTAACACAGATGTTACCATTCGCACTCGACTCTCCTTTTTTATAACAAAAGCGAAATCAAAGTCTTCGATTAATTTTTGATTTATATTTTTACGTAGGCTTGAAATAAGTGATCTCCACACATCTGGTTCTAAGGAAATACCATCCTTAGTTGGTCGAAGAATACCATCTTTCCCACACGTATATCTTCTAATATGCACGCGTGTACGTTTCCGAAAAGTATTCACCTAAAGTGAAAATACAATCACCCAAGTGTATCATATCAACAGGCTGCGGAGAAGCCTCAATGTTCATTTTCATGTTCGTTGCATCCAATCTGTTCATCTTCAGGCTTCAAAGTTTCAGAATGATTTTCACCAGTGTTAGTTATTCTTAACTCTCATAGGATTAGGAGTCACAATACTAAAACAACTTCCTGTGAACTTAAAAAATAAATCAAACTAGGTATTAACACTAGCGGGTGAAGAAAAATCCTAAGTACATAGAATAAAATTTCACGACGTCTTTCAAAGCTCAGAATCACTCTGAAAATGATTCTCCAAACATCCACTATAAACCAATGAATATTCACTTTAACCAATGAGAAGTGTACATAAGTCTCTTGCTACTGACGTCATAGAATATCACACGAACTTTTGAGCAGAGTTGAGTTGTTTTCCACAGTATTCAGATTTTTA
The DNA here is from genome assembly GCF_026930045.1 of Uloborus diversus. NCBI lineage: Eukaryota > Metazoa > Arthropoda > Arachnida > Araneae > Uloboridae > Uloborus > Uloborus diversus. The sequence continues at coordinate 11,437,213 of NC_072731.1, forward strand.
GAAAATGCCAACACTTTGACTTCCAACTTCATCCTGACCTACTACGAGTAATTTTAAGATGGTAGCAGGTTGTGATGTGAAAACCTGCTACCATCTTAAATGATAACCTTCTAAGTCATGAAGGTTGAAAATTTTGTTTTATTCTAACAAGAGTGCTTGTATGAAAAAAAAAAATAATAATAAAGTAAAACACTATGCGATAAAATGACTAAGTTAAATACTAATCAAAAAATAATTAATAGAGTTGATTAAATAAAATGTGATAAATTAAATGAAACTCTTGAAAAGCATATAAAGTGATGAAATGTAACTTGATTGCGAAATTTGCTTACTGAAAAAAAATTAAATAAGTTGATTTTTTTAAAATCGTGAAAATTTGTTAATGATAAGTGTTAATTACTACTAAGAGTAAATTGATTGCAAGTTTTTAAATTAAATTAGTTGGATGAAAATTGTAGACCTGATAATGTTTCAAAAAATTTGTGGGTTCGATTCCTGTTACTAATTGTGAAAAATTTCTAAGTTTAAAAATAACGGGAAAAAAAACGATAAAGTAAAAACAAGCAAGAAAATGATTAAGTTAAATACTAAGCGATAAAATGACTAAGTTTAATACTAATCAAAAAATAATTAAATAAAATGTGATAAATTCAATAAAACTCTTGAAAAGCTTATGTAGTGATAAAATGTAACTTGAGTGCGAAATTTGCTCACTGGAAAAAAATTAAATAAGTGGATTTTTAAAATCCATGAAAATTTCTTAATGATAAGTGTTTATTAATGCTAAGAGTAAATTGATTCCAAGTTTTGAAATGAATTTCAGTAGAAGTTATTTTTCGGTAAGTCTATTTTTAAAATTTGCTGACATGAAGTTTTTATACTCGACTTATAATTTTAACATTTCTTGGGTTCTTCATTGATGTTTAACATTTTTATGTGATGTGTTTTATTTTACCGTAGGTAAAAATAATTAAATAAAACTGAAATTTATAAATTGTAATGAAAATTCTGTTAATGAAATTAGTTGGTTGTAAAGTAATATTTTGGAAAAGCTGTAATGAATGATAAATAGTAAAACGCAGTAAGTAAAATAGTAAAGTATGGTAAATTAAAATAAAATATTATTGGGAAAATGAAATAGTCAAAGTGAATCTACTTCGTGAAAATTTTGTTTTATTCTAACAAGAGTGCTTGTATGAAAAAAAAAATAATAAAGTAAAATACTATGCGATGAAATGACTAAGTTAAATACTAATCAAAAAATAATTATTGGAGTTGATTAAATAAAATGTGATAAATTAAATGAAACTCTTGAAAAGCATATGTAGTGATGAAATGTAACTTAAGTGCGAAATTTGCTTACTGGAAAAAATTAATTAAGTTGATTTTTTTTAAATCCGTGAAAATTTGTTAATGATAAGTGTTAGTTACTACTAAGAGTAAATTGATTGCAAGTTTTTAAATTAAAATAGTTGGATGAAAATTGTAGACCTGATAATGTTTCGAAAAATTTGAGGGTTCGATTCCTGTCACTAATTGTGAAAAATTTCTAAGTTAAAAAATATCGGGGGAAAAAAACGAAAAAGTAAAAACAAGCGAGAAAACGATCAAACTCTAAAATATACTAAAAAAAAAAAAATCGAAATCACGAAAAAATAATCTAAGTCTGAAATGCTTGAAATTAGTTAAAGACTAAAAAGTAAGAAAATAGTTAAAGACTGAAAATAATTGAAAAACGCTAAAATAGTGAAAAAAATAATCAAAGTGCTAAATGACAGGAAAAAACGTTAAAGTTCAAAATGTATGAAAGAATATTAAAGTTAATTATTTCTTCGAAAATTCAACAAGTAATAAAAAAATTTTGTTGTATGAAAGTAAAAAAAAAAATTGTTTTCATTTTTATTCGTAATAAAAAAAAAATACGAGTAAAAAAAAAATAGTTAAGAAAATTATTTCTTCGAAATTTTAACAAGTTAGAAAAAATATTTTGTTGTATGAAAGTTAAAAAAAAAAAAAAATAGTTAAGAAAATTATTTCTTCGATTTTTTTTACAAGTTAGAAAAATTATTTTGTAAATTTGACAAAGAAAAGAAATAGTTAAGAAAATTTAACAAGTTAGAAAAAATATTTTGTTGTATAAAAGTAAAAAAAAAAAAAAAACATATTTAAGATGATTTTAAAAAATTCCGTGAAAATTTGTTAATGATAAGTGTTAATTAATGCTAAGAGTAAATTGATTGCAAGTTTTGAAATTCATGCAAAGAATCAATGTTGTAAAAAAAAAAAATGATAAAGTTTGAAATGCATGAAAAAGAAAATCAAAGTTTAAAATATATTCCAAGTCCACAAAGCATTGAAATAAATCTAAAATCTCGAATGGGTTGTATTTAAATAAATCTTAACTTAAGTGAAAAACTGTGTTATTATGAAAAATAATAATGATGATAGTTTCAATTATGAGCTGAAATTTAGTTAATGATGTGTCTTGATTAGTACTAAAGAGTAAATTAATTGATGGTTTTAAAATTAATTTAATTGTAATATTCGTTGTCATGGTACAGATTCATATTAAGACTGAAAGAGTAATGGGAAATATAGCATAGTGGTTAGCATACGTTTTTGCTAACTCAAAGTTTGGGTGTTCGATTCCCGACACTCTAAAAATAAAAATCGAAAAGTAAAAACATAGCAACAAGTGTTGCCAACTGAAAACTAAAAAACTCTGGTTGTCATAACAACCAAAAACTTTGACGTTGCCATTCAAAAAGTGAAAAACCTCCTAGTCTTCTATGACTAGAAAAACGACAAGTCCAAAAGCGCGCGAAAATACCCCTGTAACCTTTCACGGCAAAGTTCAAAAACGCGGGCGAAAACATGGGTGGACGAAAACGCGGTGGTCAGAGGCGCAACCCCAAGGTCAGAGGCGGTGGGGAGGTCAGAGGGGCAATGCATTGCCCAATTGCCCCTCCTGCCGTAGAACTCTCCTTTTCCCTCTACTAATACAAGTCGAAAAGAGTGTACCAGAAAATATTACCGCTGTTGTAAGTGCGTAAATTAAAGCGCATTTTTGCACTTATCACAATATTATAATAATCTCTAGATTATACGCTGGCGGCTTATCCGTTAAGGCGGATTATCCGCGACCTAACGCATTAATCCAACAACGATCCCGCAAAACACACGTTATCGATCAACTCCATGTATAACGAGTACATCTTGACCGTTATATACCGCGTCCGCGATATATATATATATATATATATATATATATATATATATATATATATATATATATATATATATATATATATATATATATATATATATATATATATATATATATATATATATATATATATATATATATATATATATATATATATATATATATATGTGTGTGTGTGTGTGTGTGTGTGTGTGTGTGTGTGTGGCTATTAGTACAATCTCTTGCCTCAAGACAGAGGAGAGGTTCACGTACCATGTGTACTGGTTATCTCAAAAATTTTTAATTTTACCACTTGCATCCCTTTGCTTCTCACTACCTCATATGTAAATTACAATTGCTTCAGGAAAAACTCCAACGTATAAACTTAGTTGCAGAAGTGAGCTTTCTTATTTATGACTGGTACACATGTATAAGCAGTTTAATTCTTTAAAACGAGAATATCCCTTGTTTCAGTTTATATTGTTAAAGATTTTTTTTATTTCTCCTGAAAAAAGAACAATGAAAGAAATGGATATTCTTCCCGTTTTATTTCTTAAGTCATTTTTTAAATTGCTTCTTCCTTCTGGGCAGAAAAATCTGGCTATCATTCAAGATGCAATATATTCCATCTCATCCACAAGAACAAGAGAAAATAAAAATCCTCGGCTATAAAATAAAGTTCTTCGCTTTGCTCAACTGCTAATAAAACTTTAAATGGTTCTTCGAAGAGTGCTCCAGGAGTCAGTGGATTGTCCTAGCGGCGCGAACTTAGTGGCCAATTACATTAATTGACTCTCCTGTAAACGCCGCTTCTTTTACGAGTTTCGTACAGATGTTAAAACAACGAGCCCGCAAAACACACGTTATCGATTAACTCCATGTATAACGGGTATATCTTGGCTTGTGATTTACAAGTGTGTTGCTGGGATTGGAATAATAGCTTTTTAACTAGTAAAATTGGGAGGTTCCGGTGCAACAGTTTGTCATTTTGACCCTTGAAGATGAGTATTATGAAAAACTACAGTGCTGTTTGCCGGTATTGAAAGCTAAATTATTTATCTTATTTAGTTGAAAACTGAGCGTATGTGCCTGTGTACGTATGTATCAATGTCTAAGTTACTTCTCCCGAACGACAGTGAACTGATCATCGAACCAGGTTTCAATGGAATCGTAATTTTCCCGTCTTTATGTTTGGCTATTTAACATAATCCTCCAATAATAATTAGCGTAGTATCAATTAAAAACTATTAATTATGACTCTTAGATTTCGATATAAAATCCCTATTTTTCGAAGGCTTTCCTCCCTTCGAATTATTATTCAGTGCTTCATCTCAACTTTCCGTAATAATCTAAATAATTAAAAACTGAGCGTATGTAACTATCTATGTCCGAGTTACTTCTCCCGAACGTCGGTATACTGACCATCGAACCAGGTATCGATGAATTTGTAATTTTCCCGTCTTCGTGTTTGGCTATTTAACATTATCCTCTGATTATATTTAGCCGAAATATCAATTAAAAACTATTCATTATGGCACTTACATTTCGACATAAAATTCCTATTTTTCGAAGGCCTTCAAATTATTATTCAGTGCTTCATCTCACCTTTCCATAACAATGCTTTTATAAAATTTGTAGCTTGAAGAAAATCATCGGGCAGAAAGATTTGTTGCCATTTTTTTTCTCGAATATAAACAAATAAAATTCTGACTTTTTTTTTTTTTTTTTTTTTTTTTAAGGCTTTTCCTCTAATCGGGGGATTAAAAATGTTTACTTTTTTGGTTATTTTTCCGCAATCTGCCGCAAATTTTTACTGATTTTTTTTTTTTTTTTTGGTTCAAGCCTAAGTGTTGAACAAACACACCATTTGACACTTTTATTTTTGAGGTAGACAGTGCAAAGCCGGGCGACGCAGCTAGTTTCAAAATATTTTCTGTACTGCATTCCTGGTTGGTTGGTTCTATTGGGGTTTGTGTGTGTATGTGATTACGCAAGAGCCTTTGTAGGCATTACTGCGCCGAGCGATTGTTTATTATGTTAATTTTTCTTTTAAGTTGAATGACGAAAAATGATACAAAAAGTGTATTTCAAATATAGGAAGCAAAACTTTCAGAATTTTGAACTATTTAGCCAAAATAAACATATAAAATAAGTTTAAAATTTAAAATAAGTGGACGAATCACTATACAGCAAAATAGTTTTGACTGATAAAAAAAGAACAAAAACACGAAATGACGAAGAAAAAACAAACACGAGACATTTACTAAATAAAATTTTAAAACATATCTCCTGAAAGAACTGGTACAATTTACTGGATTCTATGTAACTGGTATGATGAACTAGCAAAGAAGTTAATAAAACCATAATACTTTCAGAATTTGAAAAAGAGTCAAATTTCAACTGGGAAAAAAGGAAGAAATTTGAACTTAAATCGGATAGATTCAAATCACATTTTTTAGCAATCAACAGATAGATAAGAACTTAAAAAAAAAAAAAAAAAAAACACACAGAAAGCATTTTGAGGCTCTTATGGTATAGCTACAGTGCTATAGTAAATATAGCCACACAAAGTGATGGTACACGTGACTCGCTATCTGCTAATTACAAAGCGGAAGAAACTTGTGACAAGCTACTGCATAAAACGACATGATTGAATCTAAGATGACTCAGGTCACATGACTTGCCTGACAGTGAGTGATCTTATGACTCGCTTTTCTCCAATCACAAAAACAGTAGAATGTGAAAAACCTGCTTCCGGTAACGTGAAATCAATGAGCAATATTAATTGATCATTAAACATCACGACTGTCACATCATGGTTAAAAATAGAGAGAAACTGTATTAAAATTCATATGAGTGCTTTGGGATTACAATCGAGTCTCGACTTACGCGAGGAATGCGCTCCAAGACCCCTCGCGTAAGTCAAAATTTCGCGTTGTGGAAAATGGTATGTGTAAAAACTTTTATAAACATACCCATATAATTAAAGACACTTGTAAACACCACCTCAAACTGTTGAAAACCATTTCTTAAATATACATCACTGTTTCTCACATAAAAAACTGAATTTTTATTTACATTAAAAAAAAAAAAAGCAATTTATTCAACATAATTTTTAGCTTTTCTTTAATAGTCAGAAAAATTGTCAGAAATGAAACAGCGCTCTTAGTTGTCATTTCATTAACTTCCCCACATAGAATGAAAAAAATAAATGGAAAATGGGGAGAAGTTATTTGTATAAGCGATGTTCAGACTAGTATGGTGTGGGAACTTCCACTCTCAGTGATACCAAATTGATGAAGGTCCATTCACGAAAATGTTTTTTTAGTATCCAATAACTAAGCCGATACTTACACACCGCGATTCCTTTCGAAAAATGTTCGTGTTGCTGGCGGAGAATTCGCGTTAGGTCTAAAATTCTTCTCCAGGGAAAAAATTGGTTATAGCCATTTCGCGTACGTCGGATCGCGTTGTAGCGGGAGTCGACTGTGTAGAAACTCTTATTTCACTTCTCCTTTTGAAGAATTGTTACTCCGCTCTAAATAAATAAATTGGGCTATCTTTTATGAAATGGATTGAGTCTGTTGTGCGCAGTGAAATGGAACAAATCATAAATACTAAAGAGATTGTCTGCAAAATATAAATTTAAGTTTAGGTTAAGCTTAAGATGAACTATGTTAACTAAACTTTAACATTTGTCTCTTCAGTTACTATGTGCGGAATGCAATCGACTTTCGATTTGCATGATTCCTTTTAACTGCGACTTACTTTTATTGAAATCTGTGTCTTCGTGCTAAATTAATTCATGACAATAGAGTTTTAGGATTTAAAATTTGAAATTTTTTCTGAGTTAATTACGTTTTGACGTTTCAAGCATAAAATGTCATTGAGATATTTAAAAACTTATTTACCAAAAAATATGAAGAGCACATGCAAACAATAGTACAAACATAAAATTTAAAAGAAAAAGTCGAGGATAAAACCCTATATATTTTGAAAGAATGAACTTCATAAACATATTTTGCTGGAAAGATTTTAATTTGTGATATAATTGACTTAAATAAAATGTTTAAAAACAGCTTTCACAGAAATGTGTAATTTACAACACCGATGCAGGGGTATCCAATCTACGGCATTCCGGCCACGTCCGGCCAGGGAATTTATTTTTTCCGGTCCTTGGAAAACTTGCAAACTGAAAAAAAAGAAAAGATAATAAACTTCATTTTAAGCATTTTTAAACTAAACCCAGAAAATCTCAAAAATCATAAATGAGCTTTTAATTCTAAAAACGTTGGTTGATGTTAAAGGGTGTTAGCACTGACTAGAACGTGTGAGCTGAAATATCGGGTTATTGGCCCATCTCGCCTCGAAAAATTTACAATGTGGTGTTTGAACAAAAAAAAAAAAAAAAAGAAAAGAAAAAAGGTTGGAGACACTTACTGTGTGAAGAATCAAATAACTGCGGCTACGTGTGCTTCAACGGTTGCACATTGTAAAGTTAATTATAAAACATGAGAAAAGTTAATTACAAAAATTATTTAACTAAATTCTATTTTTTAAATGTTACATCATCATGATTAACATTATCAAGACGTACAGGCCGAGGCAAGCGCCGCAGGCAGCCGTGGCAGCATGTGCCTAAATAAAAAGGAAAAATGTTTTATTTATTTATTTTTGAAAAATATCTTAGGGGACACTGTGACCCCTTCCATCTTTCTAATAATGAGGTTCGATATTTACTCTGCTAGGAGGCTAATGACTAAATCAACATTCAAATATTCAGTAAATTACCGCCCATTAGCCAGGGCCAAAGCAGAAATACGTGAAATATGCCGCCAGTTCAGTCATTTCCAGCCAAGGACTGCAGTTTCGTGCTTACCGCCAGCTCAGTCATTTCCAGCCGAGGACTGCAGTTTCGTGCAGCAGCACGAAACTGCAGTCCTCGGCTGGAAATGACTGAGCTGGCGGTGTATTTCACGTATTTCTGCTTTGGCCCTGGCTAATGGGCGGTAATTTATTGAATATATCTTGCCTCGCGTTCAAAGCACAAAACTGCAATCCTCGGCTGGAAATGACTGAGCTGGCGGTGTATTTCACGTATTTCTGCTTTAGCCCTGGCTAATGGGCGGTAATTTACTGAATATACCATGCCTCGCGTTCAATCTTCGAGTTGAACCGAACCATTGCTTCGGTCACTCGTCTGGTCTGCTAATTCTATATTAGCTACCAGTTTGTTTCGCACTCTTGGCTTCCTTAAGAGGTTTTCCATCTCCAGCTCACTCACTTTCCTATGCCGGGCTGATGAGTGCTAATAAGCACGAAACTGCAGTCCTCTGCTGGAAATGACTGAGCTGGCGGTGTATTTCACGTAACATTCAAATAGGAGAGCGGATTAGGAAAAGTAATAAAATTCCATCATGTTCAGTTAGCCACTACGCGATTCTTTGAAGAACAAACCAATTGAGGAGCCCAGGCCCCTCCGTATTTTTAGTGTTAAGTCTTTTTTCAAGCCTTTTTTAGTTTGTGTTTCTTACTTTTTACAGAAAAGGCTAAAGAGTGAAGCTTGCAAGTGAGTGGAATTTCATCAACTGGAGGTACGCCCTCTATACCTTTTCAAGGGTAACTCGAAGGTAAAATGATGAGCTGATCAGCTTTAGGTAGATAATCTCTACATAGTATAAAATGAAGTCTCCAAAAAGTGTCTGTGAGTTTCAACGCGCAAGACTCGAGAACTACGTGGTCGATTTCACTGAAATTTTCCCAGTATTATTCTTTCAGCACCGGAAAGTTTGCAGACAAGATAGAAAAAAATCGATAAATACTTCTTTTTTTTTTATTAAAATTCAGGCCCATTTTTTTTATAAACTCCCGAATATAGGGGTGAAAAATTACTTGCAGATATTAATATTATATATAGTGGGAAAGAGTAAAATTTTCTATGTTTTGAGCAATTTGTTCTAATGCTCTAAATTAATTAAGGCGGGAGTTATTGGCGTTCTTAACTCAATTTTTTTTTAGATTTAGCTGAAATTTAGGTACTAATTTCTTTATTAAATCTGTCAATAAAAAGTGAAGGAATTGTCCCACAGTTTTCTTTTTTGACATCATTGGAAAAAGCGATATTTTTTAATCCAGATCTATCTCGACCTATGGTCGAAAAACTAAGCTTCTATCTCCGAAGGAAAAAAGGTACGAGCCGTTTTAAATCAAGTTCGAAAAATCATTTCTTCATCCAAGTTGTTAACCGTTTTATTTTGCATTTCCATGGTTACGCGTTTTGAATCCATTGTTTCCTTCCTTCTTTCTAATTTTCATTTTTTAAAATTATTTCATTTTGTGTTTCCATGTTTACGCTTTTTAAATCCATCTTTTTCATTTTAATATCTTAAAAGCATTTTAATATCTGTCGTCATTGTTTGGAAGGGAAATTTTGCATAACATTTTTTTCCCCTTTATTTAAGCCTGATTATTGAACATATGTCACTTGACATAATTTTTATTTTCAATGTAGACCGGGCAAAGCAGCAAGTCGAGATTAAAACTTAAGTTCATCTTTTAAAAGTAATAAAAGCATTTCAGGAATTGTGTTAACACACTGTAAATTCTCACGAATTGCATTACAAGTTGTTTTAATGCATGTTTTTTTTTATTTGTCTCTGCCCAATTAAGCAGTTTAGCACACAAAAAATAGTGCAGAACAGACTGGGGCCAGTTGTTACTTGGTTTAGATGATACGATGGATTTAATTATCGAGTGCGTATGTGCCCAGGACTGGACAAACTTATCCAAGTGTCATTCGCCGATCGAAATGGCTACCCAATAATAGATGAGTGATACTTGGGTAGGGTTATGATTTGCTTCAAAACTGTAGTATAGAGTGTTTAAGTAAAGTATTTTAGGTAAGACTATGTCCCTTGACAAGAAGACAGAATTTTAACTTAACTTAAAGGAAGTGTCTTATATTTGCAGCTATTTTTTCGCCATTTGTGAGTTAACATAATGGCGTTGTTTGGGTCAAATTGATACATCGCGCTTGAGAACTGTTACTACGTGTAATAAATAAGTACCAAATTTTATTTATTTATTTACTTATTTTTTGAGAAATCGCATTGCTTATTGTTCTCATGCCTGCACACAGACACAGACCCACACACTTATGTACACACACACACACACTTATGTACACACATACTTACACACACACACACTCACGCATACATACACACACCTGCACACACACATATAAACACAATCATGCCTGCACACAGACACAAACACCCACGCATACATACACACACACTGATGCCTGCATACAGACACAAGCACACGCATGCAATCACATACCTATACACGCACACACATACCCACACACTCATGCTTCGACACGAACACACACGCCTACATACACACACTCGTGATTGCGAAAAACATAATTTGAATTCAAAAAGCCAAAATTCAAATTAATTTCTCTTTTTTTTTTTTTTTCTCAGAAGTACTTAGAAATGAACCATACAATTCACAGGAAGGAAACTCCTCTTAAAATAAATTGAAAGAACTTATTTGGGAGAAGGTATTCAAACTTACGCCTCTATTAGCCATAAGTCAGTTTTACGTTTATCACCAAAATCGGGGAAAAAAACTTCAACCTTTTTATGAGACTCTTTCTTTAAAACACACTTTTAAAAACTAGTTTTTTCCTTATTGCGTTATTATACATTTTGGAAAAGATTTTAAAATTTTTTTACATAAAAAGTGTTATTTCAACAAAGGTTTTGAAATCATTATTTGATAGGAAAATAGTATAAATTAGATTTTGGTACGAAGCATCCAAAACAAATATTAGAAAAATTAAAATGTAGAATGTCTATCAACTATGCCCCGCCTCCTCTGCAGGCAAAAAAAAATTTTGTTTGATAGACACATAATCTATTCTTCTTTTCTTTTATCTGGTGCTCATCATTTTGAAATTTATTTTCAATCTAGCATAAAGTTTGCTTGTAAAGCAAAACAAAATCAAAAGTTTACAATTAACCTTTTTCTACATAAAAATTCCAGGAAAATCAGTTACAGACTCTGTTTTCTCTTTTCCTTATAATATCTTTCGAGAACAGCATTAAAATTTGGAAATGATCCAAAAGTTTTTCTTTTTGTGGTGTGTGACCACTATGTTCAAAACAGTGAATTTTCCATCTTATTTTGAGCATAATATCTATAAAACCTTACAACCAATTCCAAAAGAAAATAATTCCTAAAGTAATAACTGCCTTTACTCTAATAAACTCAACAATACTGATAGCAATAAGAATAAAAAACGGAAGAAAATTCCGTTGTTAAACGATTCTTTTTTCATAGCTCACTATTAAAACTTTAAATAGACTAGAGAGAGTGTTTTGTAAGACGCTCTGCAGTCTGCTCTTCACAAACGGTTGCACCAATTACGTTAATTGGGATCTTTAAGCGAGTTTTTTTAAATTGATATTTAATGCCATTTTACTTCTTTTTCCTCGAATACTCTTCTTTAACAATCTATTAGCCTGCAACTGCGGAACATTTATTTTGAAATGTTAATATTAGCATTTGAAATAGTTATAATTGTTAAACAGCACTTGAATGGGCGGGTCTGAAATCTGGTTAATTAGCAAAACATATTAAAATACTAGCTGCGTCACCCGGCTTTGCGCGGTCTGCTCGAAAATAAAATTTATGTAAGTGACGCGTGTTCAACATCAGGCTTGAAAAAAAAAAAAAAAAAAAAAAAAAAAAAAAAAAAAAAAAAAAACAGTAAAAGTTTGGAGCAGATTTTGGAAAAATAACCATAAAGAAAGCATTTTAGATCCCCCGATTACAGGAAAAGCCATTAAAACAAAAGTCAGAATTTTATTTGTTCATATTCGAGAAAAAAAATGGTAACCGAATTTTCTTCTTAATGATTATTTTCACGTTACAAATTTCATTAAAAGTGTTGTTACAGAAAGTTGAGATGAAGCACTGAATAATAATTTGAATGGAGGAAAGCCTTCGAAAAATAGGGATTTTATGTCGAAATTCAAAGCATTATAATGAATAGTTTTTAACTGATATCTCTGCTTATTATCATTGAAGGATTGTGTTAAATAGCCAAACATAAAGGCGGAAAAATTACGAATTCATCGATATTTGTTTCGACGGTCAGTTTACTGGCGTACGGGAGAAGTAACTCGAACATAGATAGATAGATACATAGATAGATACATACGCTCAGTGTTTAATTTTGTCGGTTGTGTTTAATTAAGATTGGATTTAGTTATGTTTATAAACTTGCCAAATACTGCTGTGCTGAAATTATGTCGTGACCGATCGAATAAAAGTGGGAGCAAAAAATAATTCTGAAAAATATTTTTTATACTTTAAGTAGAAATTAGAAGTTTAGGAATAATGGTGATGTGTGTGTATGCATTTCTGTCATGTTCAAATTTATGTGTTGTTTTCAATAGTAAAAACTTCAAATTATAAGAAATTTAAATAAATTGTCGAAGGTACAATTTAAAGAAATTCATAATTTATAAGCGCCGGGTGTATTAATGGTGGAAACATGTGGGCTCGATAAATTGAAGATGTGGTTCTTTCGGAGAAAATATTATTTTTCCATTATGAATGTGGTTTATGCTTCGTCGTACATTTTTAGCAGTAATTTTTGTTCTGCTACAATAGTGGTTTTTCATGTCAAACTTGTTGGCTTTCTAAATTTGTGCTCTTATTTTTGGTGGATTAGAAGTTAAAAATTGACTTGATAACTCTTGTTTAAAATTAAGAAACAAAATAGAAAATTGTTTTGTGTTACTGAAAAACGATAGTTTCGAAAATAGATTTTTATTTTTCCAAGTTGTACTTTTAGTAATTTAATGTTGCATGACATTTTAATAATAATATTTCTTCTATAAGTGGCAATTGCTTCTGTAATTGCTGATTTTTCGAAAATGGTGGTTTTAAATGTAGCTGTTAAATTTTCTTCGATCAAGGATTAAAGACTAAAAATATTGACAAAATTCGGTTTATTTTGAAGTGTGAGAGGTAAATGCGTTGTTTTTGATCAGGTATTTAAAATAAGAAAATTAGAAGCGTGTCATTTATGTTTCTTACGATTTCACTTTCAACGCATGTCAGTAGAAATTTTATTTACAGTCGAGCCCGCTTTTTTTAATATCGGATAATAGAATATCCCGCTTAATGTAATAAAATTTTAATGTACTACACTATTGATGTGTGTTATTTTTATCCCGGATAATGGAATATCCCGCTTATTAGAATAACTTTTCCTGGCAAGTTGACTATTCCATTAAGCGGGGTGGACTGTATTTATTTATTCAATTTAATGTTGAATTTTATATTATGTTTTTATTTATTTATTTGAAAAAATAAATGGCATCACTGCAAATACTTCTAATAGATAATTATTGATGCCAAGTTGATGGAATACTAATTCCTAATCACTATATGTTTTTTTTTTTTGCATTTTATCTTATTGTTTTTTTAAGAAGACAATAGCTAAATTTGATACAATGTTTTCGTTAAAGCATATTATAAAACAAGTTTCTTCTCGGTGCATATATTTTGCCAAGTACATTTGTATATTTGGAGAATTGGTTATTTTGATAATTTTTAATTGTTGCGAAATGATGCACATAAATCCTTAGTTTGCATTCTGGAACCACAAAATAACTAAAGAATTGTGGAGTTTGATCGTGAAGATGACATACAAGAGGATGCGGTCCTTTATATCAAATACTTCCAGATGGGGTGGGGGTGGGGGAGAAACACACACTTATTTTTAAAATTCATGCTCGTATGCAAATAAATCGTCCCTAAAAAGGCGAATGGGCGTATCTCACTTTCAAGCATTCTGCAGAAAATTCCAGTTTACCGTATCGCTTGAGAACCACCACCGGTGTGAGAGACTGTAACTTCTTTACTATTTATTGTAGAGACACTCATTGGTCATATTATAAAATCGACTTTGAACATTTCTGTGGTGGTCATACTCATTTTTCAATTATTATTATTATTTTTTTTTTTTTTGAGATGCTCCCATTCATCTTCTTAGCGACGAAATACACTTTACATCTTTGATGCATTCTCCCAATAAAGAAAGTTTATGCGAAGAACGTTTTCCATTTTTAACAGACGTCACTTTAACGGAAGAATTACTGGTACATGGAAGATAACTTTACAAAAATTGCATACATTTGAAAACCGACATGAATTCAAATTCAACATTTATTGTCAATATTGATTTTAACCATAACAGAACAAACTGCAATTCGATTTGTAATTTAGCACAATATGGTTTACCATTTTACAATCTGTTTATTTTTACATGTTTTATTCTTTTCTTCTCATAAAAATAGTAATATATAATAAATAGTATATATATAATAAATAGTATATAAATAAATATAATAAATGGTATATATATATATATAATAAATAGTAATCTTTCTATGTGCCAATTCAAGAAAGGAATTTTTAGATTTTTAGGATTCTAATTTTCTTTTTATGATATTTAAATATATAAATTGATTTAGTTTACCGCCGGAGCACATTTCATGTCTACGCTGTATGCCTTAAACTTTTTAGAGTTGAGTCACGCCGGACCTATCCATCAAATACCTCTTAATACAAAAAGTCAAAGCGTTACATAGTATGAAGTTAAGGAAATAAAAAATGACAGAGAGAAAGAAAGTTGCTTCCCGTTCACAAAGTGAAGAAAAAAACGAACTTTGCCGAGTTTCACCCACTCCTCTGGGTGTGGTTTTACAGATGCGGGACAGGAGGGGTGTAGTCCCAAATGGGAGTGTCCCATCTGCCCAATCAACGTCGTCCCGCGGTCATCCTAATGAAGACCTCTGTCAGAGAACACCACCATTATCCTGGACAACCTACGGGTTTATTGATTCACTTCGTTTTAATTTCGGGAGATTTTTATTATATATTACTTCTTGGAAAGCTAAGTCTTGGCAGCCTAATGCGTAGGTGGATTGCATGGAGGAACGCGATGCCACCGTGCGGATTCGAAGACGCTCGTTTCGCTACTTTGAAGAGTTGATTGTAAATCAATGAGGGTTTCGGTTCTTAATAATTGCTTTTCGGAATTTGATCTTCCTCCGAGACGGAGGGTGGGAAAGGAGGGAGGTAATCGATTGAAAAATCGTGTCTGCTGGTGGTTTTGGGATTGTTGATTTGCATCGAAGATGGATGATCCGCACTATCTTTTGTTTCCGCGAGATAATTCTTTCGAACACCGCAGGAATAGTTGAAAGTCAAGTTCCAGCTTTTGCCCTGTTTGTGAAGGTTGTCGATTAACATTTAAATATTACATTATTTGTGGATTTTCTTTTGCATTGCAGGTGTACGCTTTCGCACACCGATCGTATTTTCCTAATTTAATTTTAGGTTTTATTCGCAAATGGTCGAATATTTCGAATAAGTGAGGCATACGGTCGATCTCATTTAAAAAATCAAAATAAAACATTTAAGTTCTTGTTAAGAATTGTTGATGATAGTCATTATTTATTTTATATAACTTTTCATTAATTGCCGTGAGGTTACGGAAAGTTAATTAATGTATCAGTAAGTTCATTTACATATTATAAGTTGAAAATAAAAGAAATCAAGTTTAAATGTTTTTTTAAAAAATGGGACGTAATAAATATTTGTAACTAGTTATTCCATGGCAAAATGTAAGCTGATTGCAATTTTTATTACTTTGATTATTCTTTAAAATGCAAATGTTTGGCTTGTAGTTTTACGCACAATATGAAATCGAAACAAATATCAAATGATTGACATTATGTTGAAACTTTATGTGCTGCCATCAACCATCAAATAGGGTATTACAGAAAATTAAACCGTATCAAAATGTGCATAAAATGTAAATTTAAGGCAACTGAAGAGTTTAAGTTGATGGAATGGCAAGAGTGGCATATAATTTGCTCTTTTATATCTTACAAGTGGAAAACAAATCAATGTGTTTCAAACTTTTTTTAATGTAAATAAACCCGTATGAAGTGTCTTCCTCTTTTTCTTACATACAAATTTATTTTTCAAGTTGTTATACAGCTCAAGGGGCGCTGTCTGTAAATCGCAAGGGATTATATCTTTGGGAAGTTTGTACGCCTTGTGCGCTTTGAAAGTGGAGTTCAAGTGAAAGAACAACCTACTTTCATCCCATAACTCTACTTGTCTGTTCTGAAGGGAAAAAATGCTCTGCTTCTTGTAGCTACAAAAACTCATATGCAATTTATATTGCAATTTTGTGTCAAAAAAAGCTGGTTTTGCTAAGAAGTTCAAAAGGTGTTTAGCTCGAAACCTAAACCATAATTCATTCCTGGTATTACATAATCATTTTCAACAAGAATTAGAAATGCAATTTTAAGGAATACAAAATCATTCATTGGCTTTTAAAAACCGAAAAATATAGCTAAAAACGCTTAACACCAAAATGAAGCTGAACAATCGCAGTCAGAAAAAAATTCCAATTCCAAAATAGAAGTTGCCTACTAGCACTAATTTAGTCGCAACTTAAGTAGGCATAATTCGTTCCGTGTAATGTTACTGTGCCATGAATTTCTCATGGTTTTCACTCTAATTTATTGTCCAGTTGCTCCTTTCTACATTAGCAATTGACAGCCGGCACGGATCAAATACCTCACCGCCAATCCTTACAAATAGGCGTAACTTAAGTATAACATCGCACACTTGTTGACAACAGAAATCGACAATAGAGTACAAGGTTATGGCAGTAAGTCTCAGAAAGAACTTCCGTAAGCTACCTTAGGACTTGCATCAATAACATGCACCCTAACGTAATCTTCAGTGACACGTAATTCCATTCACAACTATTGATCGTCTCGTAGTAAAATCTTCCCCTCTTAGTGTGGTTCCAAAATGCTGGAACAAGCCGAAGAATTGAATTATGTATTAGCTAAACGTTTCGCCTATCCAGACGCGCGAAAGGAACATGAGGACCATAAAAATCGATCATGAATCGGCGTCTCAAATGAGCAGATGATGTGGAACCCTTCTTGAGGGGAGGGGGACTTCGCTGACCCCCCATTAAGCTCTCGTCTTTGGAAGGAGCAGGTCATGCGAATCCAACATGGTCATGTTCTGCGACTGAATCATAAACCATCTTTTGTAGTGGGATCAGGGGGGTTCGAGCAAGGAATGGCTCCCATATAGAAGAAAGGACAAACATGTTCCTTTCACGCGATTTGGAAAAAAATAGTCGAAAGGAAAATAATGGGCGATAAAAAGAGCAGGTAACTTTGGAGACCGCAGGTAGCACGATGTGTATTGTGGAAATTCCTTAAGGGTTGTCAGAATAAGAAACTTTTAAAAATTTGATTTTTCTCGCCAAAATAGTATGATTTAGAATATTTTCTCCGTCAAAATAACATTGCATGGGTTACGAACTAAACTTTCGCATTTGAGAAAAAAAAACTTTTTATTTTGTGTTATTGACTACGCATTGGACACTATTGTTTAAATTACTTGCTGCTTTTAGTCAATTTAAGTAATTTTTAAGTTTTTGGAGAATTTTCCGAGAAAACATTATCAGTACATTATTACAATTTGAAAAGTACCATGATCGAAGTATCTGAATTAAAGTTTCAAAATATGCCACGAGGAGACTAGATGCTAAAATACATCGAAGAAAGTGGATATCGAGAAAAATATCTTTGAAACACATTTACAGTATGAGGGGCAAGTCATAATAAGAAGCCGCGAGCCACATATTTATTTATTTATTTATTTTTTCAAATAGTGAACTCATATCCATGAGCTTCCTGCAGCTTCGATCATATTGCTGCATAGGGGGAGTAGAGTTTTTGAAGAAAATGAGACATAACTGACAATTACATTTATTTATCAAACAATTTAAAATATATTATTTTAGAGTAACTGAGTTAGTCGCTACACGCTAACATTTTCCCAAATGAGCATCTGTAACTCCTGTTGTCAGTTGTGATTTTACGTGCTTCATGAGACTGAAAAGCCGTTCAAATGGCATAAAGTGCTTCCAAATAATTGAGTCATTGTTAGAGAATGTTTGTAAAAATAAGGGCAATGGCACATCGAAAGGAGAGATCAACCGTAACAGACCTTTTAGATTTCAGCAAAAATTTCCCATCCAAATACGGTAGATTATATGCATTGAATGAGTGTACTGATCACTCCTCTCCCCAGAAGGTAATTTTGGCTGCAATATGACTAAGAGTATTTATTTTCAGTAAGTTACCGCCCTATAGCAAGGGCTAAGGCAGAAATACATGAAATACACCGCCAGCTCAGTCACTCGTCTGGACAGTGCTAATTTTATATTAGCTACCAGTTTGTTTGGCACACTTGGCTTCCTTAAGAGGTTTTCCACCTCCAACTCAGTCACTTCGCATACCGGGCTGGTGAGTGCTAATAAACACGAAACTGCAGTCCTCGGTTGGAATGACTGAGCTGGCGGTGTATTTCATGTAAATGTATTTATATTTGACCAAATATGTGTAATGTCAGTACAGCAAGTTGATAGAATTTCTATATGTACCGCCTCAGACTTAATCCACAATGCCCTAATTGTAATCTTCCAGGCAACACGTCACCCTCCTGTCTACAACGAATGGCATTCCAACCGCACAAACAAGCATATGATGTTTTTTTTTTTTTATTTTTTTTTTAAATACTGAAATCTTTTTTTTTCCTTCTAAATCTTATGGTTTATTTAAAGGGTAATAGATAATTTAGCAAACATTATTGAGCAACCTCTGCGGGCCACATCCCATGATTCGGCCATCCCAGATTTATAGTATCATACGAATGAAATATATTTCATGCTTGCAAAATACAAGACATTTATAGTTTCAGTAAATAGTCATTCCGCTTTATCGTGTTTTTTAATCAAGTAAGGTAAACTCACTAGTAGTGGCCAGTACTTACTAGTGCTTATGTTGTGACCAGTGCTTAATAGTGCTTCCGTTGTGGCCAGTGATTAATAGTGCCTTTGTAGTGGCCAATTCAAGGTTTATATTTGAAAAAAAAGTATTCTAGGTTCTCAATGGATTCAAAAGTGCATGAGTAATACCACCTGCACATTTGATGCTCTTTTGAATCCATTAGGAGACGTGGAATCCTATTTTTTCAAGTATAGATCTGAAGTGACCACTACTGGTGTGTTTACCTTAGATATTCTCAATAGGAAATGTAATATAGACAAAGTTTATATCAAGCATAGTTTATACTTATTAGATATGTGGAACTTAAATAAATATTTCAAGTAATAAATATTAGTTTCCATTGTTTTCTTAAACAGATATTGTCAATAGAAAAGCAGATTTGTTGATTCTGTTTCAAAAAAAAAAAAAAAAAAAAAGCTTCTAAACTAAAAATAGAGAGAGAAAAAAACATTATTATCGAAATATTTAACTTATGCAGATTTCCAAGATTGTATGCCTGAAATATTATGGATGTTCTATAGATTTTAAAACAAATTCACCCCTATCATTAGTTTACAAAGTTGATTTTTTTCAAATATAGCCATTAAAGTACTAATATTAGGAGACCCTTAATTACGAAGTCAGGATAAGATCAAATTAATTTTAAAGCATTGTAAATAGTATTAAATTGTAAAAAAATATTATTTTTTCTACTGAATGTTTAAAAGCGCTCTTCAAAAAGAAAAAAAAAAAAAAAGAAGGTCAATGAAAGAGAAAAGTCAAATTTATGCTGCTGTGTAGCTTCTAAATAATACTTGTGTGAAATTAGTTGTATAACGACATCAGCACGATTGTGGTGAAATGCTTAAATTATGATCTTTATTCGTGAAACACTTGCAATGACTGACAATATACAAAGGCGGACCTGAAAACTAATGCTTAACATGACAAGTTGTTTATAATTTCATTCTGAGCTTAAAAGACTCATTTTTGTCAGAGATACACAACAATTGATCACGTTTTATTTAAGCTACAGTTCTGATTATACTGTTTTCAACAGATTTGTCTCAGCCATACACAGTACCTATTTTTTAAGAGCTTTTACTGTTCTTTCTTATTCCTGTGAGTTCAAGTGAGTTTTTTTCTAAAGCATAGCGTTTATTTAAAGGGTTATAGATAATTTAGCAAACATTATTGAGCAACCCAATGTCAAGATAAGCTTTTGGATTATTGTCCCAGATAAAAAATGAATAATAATCACTGTTAATTTTTCATTAACAAATTAGTATTAAGCCTGAACTAAAGCACGTATTAGACTCATAAAATTTGGACTTTTGAAACGTTTTTCAAGTAACGACCCTTTTCTCTGATTTGGTGATAAAATAAAACGCTTCGCCAAATAAACCTCGCCAAAGGACTGTCCTTTTCCCGCCATGGTTTGCACCTTTCAAAAGAATGTCGACAGCACTTTCCACAAAACACGCCTCGAAACGTTTTGTTCGAGACGTTGGCAGGCAGATGGCTCGTGCTACGCAAGAAAACGGTGCACAACAACAAAAAGCACATCAAAAGACAAACTGCCGACATGTCCCCACCTCAGGAGAAGCAGAGAAAGAAAAACGCATGTTCCCTCAAAGAGGACCAAACGAACCCTTTTGTGAACAATTTGTGGTGCAGCTTCCGGCACAGAAGTGCTAGTCTCCGGTTTCTCCAGCAGGTAAAGAGATGTTTTGTGAAAACGACAACATCTGTCCACCTCAGCTTTTAGGATAGCTCCCTATCTTGGCTATATCTGAGTTTCTGGGTCTTGTTCTTGAAGATGGTATCGCCGAGCTCTTGACATGGATCTTCGATGAAGTCAAGTGATAGTCTTGTGATGGCAGATTTTTGTCCCAGATTATCAACGATACCTTATTTGTGGGTTAAACAGTTGGATTGCGGAGGATAAAGATATATATTTTCCCTTTTGTAAAAGTGAAGGCATCTTTTGGATGCATAGAATGTATGCGAAGTGGGTTAAGGGACATTCCTGAATTTTCTGATAAGATCATCAAGAAAAATAAAATACATTTTGTAGGTTAGTGTGGTTGAGGATGGCTCTGACATTACCCAAAAACCTTCCCATTTATGTCGAATTTAAAAAATAAATAAATAAATATCACTTATTAAAAATTTTCATGAGGATTATTTATCGTTGTCAAGTATTTTTTACTTATTCACTAGTTTTTCAACTAAAACATTCAAATCACGAAACTCAATAGAAATTGTTTTATCCAGGAAATCAGGTAACCGGAGTTGAGTGGATTTTTCACCAGAAATATTTATTCATAATAGCAGTCAAGATTGGAAAATATTGACTTGGTTACATATTAACTCTCCGAAAAAAGGTATTGACCAGTTGGGGGCTGGGAGAGAGAAGGGGGGGGGGGAGAAAGCGGAGCAAATGTTTTTCTCGAAACATGCATCACATTTATATCACAGTATAAAGTACGTAAAATTTCATTCATTTCTGTATTTCACAGCATTATGTTTTATTAAGTTCTTCAAAATTTAACTGCGTGAGCTGTGAATTACTATGTGATGTAGAATGAGTTGGGCTATCTTCGGTATATATATAAAAAAAAAAACCTATTTTGCGTTTTCAAGTGGGGTAATAAATTTACTTTTTCTCTTCCTTTTTCTTGTTCTATCTTTGTATAGTGACTTTTGTGAATAATTTTGCACAAATTACTATTTGTACAAATTACAATTTGTTACTTACATTATACCGAAATTACCATATGCCCCCATGTTTAGATTAATTTGCGTTCGTACATATTTAATAAATAAATGGTCGTTTTTGCTTAATAATTTTCAGCTTACCTATCTCTAATATAGATGTAACAGAAATAAAGCTGAGAGCTATAATATCGGGTGCATTGGCATATGATACATCGCCATCCTTTATACTTAACCAGAGCACTATGGCAGCCTAAGGACGCGCCATTGCCATGCTTCAATCACATGTGCTGGCACTTATATCAGAGCTCCCACGAGCCATTTTTAAGCAGGATAATGCTCTTTCTCACATACACATAAACACACACACATTTACAGCCTCGGAGTCCGATTAAGCCTAAGTAAGTTATGCCCAGGTCCTGGTGAAACTTGAAGTCTTTCTCATAAGAAAATCAGAACGTTTAAAAAGTATTAGTTTCCAACAAAGGAAAAATTAAAGAAATTTACCACATTTTGGTGTTTTTAAAACTGTGGTGCCCAGGTCCACCGACATGCGAGGATGTGAGTTAATCAGGGCAACCGGATCATAAAAAATCGTATTTTTACAACTAATTGGATAAATGTTGCATTGAAAGAATATTTGCGTAACAGAGTCATGTATTTTCACGAAATATGAAAGAGGTTTTGACTTTATTGTCACGTGGGCAGTGCACGTGGTGAGATTACTACTACATGAATAGAGTTATAATAACTCGAAAGTATTATGGAATGTGATAGGGGGCAGACGGATAGCCCCTTGTGTGCACTACTCTTTAAAGGACATTTCTTGCTATTTTTCGACACTTCAGGGACTCTTTTAGAATCAAAATCTGAGCTCTTTTTCTTGTAAAATATTTTGCAATACTACTGTCAGTGACATCAATTATACATATTTGAAAATTTATCTTTCAAAATGTTCAACTTCGGAAAATCTACATATCTGTCATTCTTGTGCATAAACTTCTTTTTTTCACAAGAATTGGCATACACTTTTTTTAAATATTTTTTAACAACTTGTAAAAATACTTTTATTGTAATTTTGTCAACAAAATATTTTCAAACTTTTTTTTTTCTTTTTCAAAATCTCAATAGAATTATTTTCCACAAAAACAATGACGGCACACAAGTGCAGCATGAAAAAGAAAAAATATAGTTATAAAACGTTCCACTTGCTACCGTGTTCGAACTTACTCGTTTGTTTACTCGAAAATGATTATTCAGAATAAAAGAAAAAAAAAGCTGGATATAAAACCGATCCTTGAACTGGGCCTTCGAACTATCTTCCGAGTATGGCAAAACGATTCTTGTTTCTCCATCCATTTTAAAAGCTGGCGAAATGATAAGAGCAGCTGCAATTCACCAAAAATCCCTCTACTGGGAAGGAAGCTGGAAAATCGTCCAATTGTTAGGTTGCAAACGATTCTCTTTTGTAGTCCTCCCTGTCCCCTTTGAATACCGTCGACAAAGGGAAAAAGGAACCCTTAAACCTTTAATCCGATGGACCAAATGAGACCAAGTCGCTCCGTATTGATTCCAGGGAATGAAGCTGGGAATCAGATCCAGCTAAATGTGCTCTTTTCGTCTTGCTCCTCTAGATGCCTTCAATGATCTTTCTTATCGTTTAGACTGCAGTTGGACACACAATAATGCCGAGTTGGGGGCAATTTTCGGATCATTTCCAAGAGAGAGATACCGATAAGATGTCGAATATTTTTTTTCACCTTCCTCCAGGGTTTCGATATGCATAGCAACAGTTTTATCGATTCATTATGTATTTATTTCTCAGTTTTAAACTGCTTGAGGAGAAGGTCTCTAGCAAGGAAAAAAAGCAACTGCAAGCAAAAAAAAAAAAAAAAAAAAACAAAACAGTGAAAATTGTTAGATAATTCTTTCGATAGCCTTATTAATAATTAAAAAAAAAATAGAATAGAAAAAAAAACTTTAAAAACGGGTAAATGGTGAAATCAATACTATAAATCACATACATTTGAATTAATTTGCTAAATAACGATGTTGATTTATCAAATATTTATTACTCTAGATATTATCATTTTTAAAAATATTTTTATTCATTACTTATTTGTTCATTTGATTTCATATTACTTTTTCCTATTTCTTCGTCAGAGTTTATTGCTTTTATTTCTTATATCAGAGTGAGTAACGAAGTACACTTAATCTCCCTGTTAAAAATAAAAAAAGTAAGTATATTGCGAAAAAATTCAGAACATTCGTATTACACTTCCTTTCTTGGTTTCTTTTTCATAATGTTCAGGATCACTACCTATATAACTGATCAGCAGTAAAACGATATGAAATGAATTTAAGTAAATATCCCAAATGAGGTCCAAAATCATCTCAGTATACACACACATCTGTACTAATAATGTAAAGCTAAAGAAATTGTTCAATTGTTCGAACGCGCTAATCTCAGGAACTACTGGTTCGAATTGAAAAATTCTTTTTGTAATGAATAGCCCATTTATTGCTAAAGGCTACAGGATATTTTTTAAAAAAATAGATTGACCGTAATAATTGCAAATTAAATGCATAATTAATTGTTTCGTTCTATGAATTCCTTATAGATGGCAGGATAAGTTTAGTTCTATGAATTCTTAATAGCTGGCAGGATAAGTTTAGTTCTATGAATTCCTAATAGATGACCGAGTAAGTTAATTCATCTAGAGGGCGCTGGCCGACAGTCTCGATAGCTGCGAGGAAACATGACGCGCGGCTGGCGAACTGATTTTTGAATGCTTTCTTCTTTTTTCGATATTCCAGGTACATAATTTGATTTTGTAGGATTTCTCTATTTGGTTTTGTTTTCCTTATTTCTTCAACGTTTGTTTTTGTCCTTATAGTTGAAGATAGTTACTTATCTAAGTAAATAATTTCATTTGTCGTATTATTCAATTGGCTTTGCTCTTCATAAGGTTTTTATTATAGTACTAGAACACTGTAAAAACGATTCAGAAACGTTCCTGGAAAATAATGGGCAGCTGATGTGCCCAATATCTGCCAATAACATATCTTGCAAATTCCAGGAATTTTTTCCGCTAAAATTCAGTAACCTTCCTGATATTATCCTGGAAGCCTCCTGAAAAATCCAGAAATCTTCCGGTTTAAAACCAGTCGTGTCTGGAAATAATATCTTGGCATCATTCTGATTTATCTGGGAAGTTAAAGAGCATTACTGCAAACATGGCCAAAGCGATGCCAGAATTGCAAGCAAGTAACGAGAATTTTACTTGCCTGCAAATTTTGCAAAGCAATGCAGTCCATACTTTTTCGCTCCCTTTGGAAGCTTAATTAGCATGGACGGGCCGCACTTGAAGTAAGGCCGATACACTTTATAAATACGCTCAGTTAATCTTTAAACTGGGAGCTAAAAATATTTTTCACAACAGTGAAAAGTCTGCATTCTTGCGACTTGTAGCAATTCAGGAAACTTTTTTTCAAGAATACTTAATTTTTCCAGGAAGTGGATAAAAACCATAAAAATCCCGAAACGTGACACGGAAATACCCAGTAACGTTTCCGAATTTTTTTACAGTGAAAGTTGCCCGTCAATGTATGAGGGGTCAAAACTTCTTCTACTCTTCTACATTTTAACGAAGCAATTGTCTTATGATATTTTGATGGTTGAAATTTTAAACCTAACTCCAGTAGATAAACCCTAAACTCCATTAGATAGCGTTAACAGTTGACCACTTTTTAGTTTCTTCACTGTCCTAAAATGTCAGTCTTACCAGTAAAACAGTTAAGTGACCGGATCCAGTTCAGCCTTGTGAAAATAAAGCAGTTCCCTTCATGTCAAACATTACCAAAAAATATTTTCAAATTATAATGCCGTGGCGCGTTCATAGAACTAAACTTATCCTGCCTCTACTAGGAATTCATAGAACTAAAAAATTAAATAAACATTTAATTTGCAATTATTTCGATCAATCTAGTGTTTAAAAAAAATAGCCTAGAGCCTTCCTCAATAAATGGACAATCACAAAAAGACTTTTCAATTCGAACCAGTAGTGCCTGAGATTAGCGCGTTCAAGCAAACAAACCAACTCTTCAGCTTTATATTATTAGTATAGATTTAAAAATATATACAGTGCTGGGGTCAAGTTATTAGACTAAGACTATTTTAAAAGCAAATTTTTTATTGATTACATAACTATAGACACATTAACAAACAGTGAAATAATTATCTAATATTTAGTATGCATTCCCTTGTTCTTGATGGGCATTTTAAGTCTTTTTGGCATACTTTTCAGAAGGTTTACACCATTTCTGAACTTTTTAAAAAAGAAGGTAAAAAATTGTTTATACTCACTATTATATATACTCACATACACATACTCACTAATTACCTAAAACTAACTTTAAATATAACAGAACACACTAATAAAAAAATTAGTGAACTGTTTAAGCTGATTGAGGTTATGTTCCTGGTAGGTAGATAAACACAGAACATAGACAAAGCAGACAGTGCTGCCACCTGCAAACATTAAATTATGCTAAAATAACGTAATAATCAGTGTACAGTATGTACTGTATTTTAACAGTAAAATAAATAGTATTTTGGTACAAATAGTGTCCAAAAAAAAAAAAACTCTCTAGTCTAATAATTTGGCCAACACTGTAGGGTAACGGCATCAGTAACAGACAAGGGTCGAGTAACAGACAGTCATAAGTTTGGATTTAAATAATAAGAATTTTAGGCGGGTAAATCTGTTGTTGTAGCCCATGAATACGGTGCAACCGTCTGGTGTTATCAGAGTGGATTTTATGAGCCAGTTGGTATTTACAAGGCAGTAATGGCAGGTTATGAACAGCCACCACGAAGTCTGCCGGTGTTTCATGTTCATTTGAATTTGTTAAGGTTTTAAATCTAAAAATAAAGAACTTTTGCACATTCTGAAGAGAAAAGGGGGAATTCTCTCCATTACTCATCCTTTCCTCATCCTATCTGTTACTGGGTATCATCAGAACTGTCGGTGTCTGTTACTGGGGTTCGGACCTTTTTTCGAAATTGAGCAAATAAAAACAGAATTAACTGAGTCAGGGACCTAGAAGTAGCCAAACATTAGATGAGATGTAGTTGCATGAAAGAAAAATAGTTTTAAAAGTCTAAATACATTAAAAGGGTCAGAAAATTGAGTTAACCTGAGAGCGAAGTCTTAAGCATATCTGTTACTGGTTTCCGTTACCCCAAGGGAAATATTTCTTTTCATTTTTCCCCACTTTTATTTTTTCCTGATTCATTTCGAAATTTCAAAGATGGGAAGCATTTATCAAGGTTTGTTCTTTTAGGAATCAGACAAGGACAAGTTAACACATTCTTTCTTCCCTTTCCTTCCATTAAAAGTGATTTATTTTCCATTAAATGAATTCTTTTAAATTAATGATGAATTCTTTCATAGTTAATGCGTTCTTTTCTTATAAAGAACAAGAGTGTTAGATTTACTCAGCTTTAATTTGCTTTAACTTATTAAAATTTTCCTCCCGTGTCAAACAGAACCTATGTTTTCGTGCTATTTCCTATTATTCTAGATCGTGCTTTTTCTCCTTTGTTATTTAAGAGTTATTATTGTAAGTAAATATTTTCAAGCTGAAGATTAAATGCATAAGTTTCGTTAAAATCTCGTGGTTATAAAGTGCAGTCGGACTCCGATTTAGCGAATTCGTCTGGACCGAAGCTTTTATACGTCAAATCGGGGTTATTCGTAATATCGGGGTGAGAAAAAAAATTGCACTTTATCTAAAAGCCCTAATAAGCAACTGTGCGCGAATATCCAAAATAAGAAAGCTTACACTTTTTGTCCAACATTCCACGAATTAAAGTACAGTAGAACCCCTCCTAACGGACACCCCTCAAACGCAGACACCCCGCTTATGAGGACAGTTTTTAATTCCGCCATTCCAAGGCAAATAACATTATTAAACCCTGTCCTGCGGACACTCCTCAATTGCGGACAAAATTTTTTGTCCCGTTAGTGTTCGCATTAGAGGGGTTTTACTGTACTGAATAATAGATGTTTGATAATTTTCTTGATACTTGACTCGAAATACAGGGTGATTCAAAATGAGTAGCGGGGTTTTAACATGTTATAATATTTATTACACCAAACTTACAGCCACATGTGATATATCAAATGAAAGAGAAACTCAAACAGTTATGTTTGCTGACATCAGTGCGCATGCGCGTGGAATGTTTCTGCTGCAATCCGCTAGAAAGCGCTTGTAGCAAAGATGGCGATTAAAGAACAGAAAGCGTTTTGTGTTTTATCTTTCAGCAAGATGGTGCGCCGCCTCACTGTCATAATGAGGTACTCGATTGGCTTAACCTAACTGTACCCAACCGCTGGATTGGCCGTAAGGGGTCTAATGATAGGGCTTGCTTCCCCATGGCCTCCACGGTCACCCGACCTGACGCCGTGTGATTTCTATCTTTGGGGGTTTATTAAGGACCGTGTGATGTGCCTCCACTGCCAGCCGACCTTCCTGAATTAAGGAACAGGATTGAAGCAGCTGTTGCAGCAATTACTAATGAGACACTCATCAATGTTTGGGAAGAACTCGCATATCGTCTTGACGTGTGCCGAGTGACGAATGGTGCTCACATTGAACACTTGTAGGCTATTATGTAAAACTGTTTGAGTTTCTCTTTCATTTGATATATCACTTGTGGCTGTAAGTTTGGTGTAATAAATATTATAACATGTTAAAACCCTGCTATTCATTTTGAAACAACCTGTAGTTCTCTTTCGACTTTATGGAGAGAAGAAAATATTGTGTCATTTACAGCCTGCTGCATGAAGCATGAGATACGTTTTTAATTTCCAGGCCATGTAAGGCATTTGAAAAAGTAAGTTTTAATGGGAGTTTCATCATCGCTTTCTGCATCAGAATCGCTATTCATTGGTTGCCTCTCGCATTTCAAAAATTGCAGATTCCAATAATGTTCTTTTTCTGCTTTAGACAATATGGATATGTCATTTGGAAAACAATACAGTATTTCGTAACTCAAATTAACAAAAAATTTTTTTTTCGAATGTTCAAATATTTTTTTAGATCGGGGTTTATTATTCGCTAAATAGTGGGTTTTGCCTTCATTTTAGTCCAGGAAAAATAAAAATTCGCTAAATCGCGAAATTCGTTAAATAGAGGTTCGTTAAACGGGGGTCCGACTGTATGATATAATACAACTAATAATTTAACTACAGCAAATGCTCATTAATCCGGACCCTTTTAAACCGGACCATAGGCGTGCGCAGGGCTTCAGAAATGGGGGTACCACTGTACCAGGAGGTTGAAATTGCGCTTGGAAAGGCTCCCATACTTGCTCGCTTAAGAAATTTTTTCAAATATTGTGAGCAAAAAAGCATTTTAAAGAGTATGAGGTAAGAAATTAATAAAACTAAAAATGTAAAATTTTAGCCACTTTCAAAGTAACTTTCATTTCTATGTACTAATGGGGATACCACGGTACCCCTGGTGACCCCCGTGCGCACGCCTATGGACCGGACTTCGGGTATTCCGGACTGCCATTTAGATGGATATAGGGTAGACCAGGGCACGTTTACCAATGCCCTTTTTTGAAAACGAATTGTGACTGGAGAGCCAATTTCATAGGTGTATTGTCATGGGGGGGGGGGGGGTCAACAGCCTGCACTTTTCTGAATTCAAAATAACGATCGGTTGAGAAATGATAAAATTGATCCATTCACGTATTTAAAGAGAGAAGAATAGAATTAATGAGTGTGTGTTTAATATTCCCTAATGTTATATCATGAAAACTAAACTGGATCTTTGAATTCGAAGCACAAAGACCGTCTGTTGTGATTTATAAAGCGGTGTCCCGAATATTTTGAAGAAAGTAATTTTATCAATGATAACGTAAAGTTCAATCGCCCAGTCAAAAGAAAAAAAGTTTGCTTTAGGGGCCCAGCCCACCTAACCTGCCACTCCCGCCTTTGACATCCCCACTTTCTTGGTGCTCCAGCCTCTTATAGTACATTCATTAACGGATTCATCAAATTTATTCCTGTTTTCAATGTTTCAATATATTCCAATTTTCTTCGTTGTTCCATTAAAAAACAAAAGTCACCTCTTTGTCGATCTCGAAACGTTTTGTGTTTTTTTCTCCAATTCTTTCTACGGAAGTTAAAAAGAACTTAGTTGATCACTATGGCGCCATCTATTGGTAACTATTTCCCGCTGTAGTTAACTTCTCCCTCGTAAAAAAAAAAGCTTGTATAACTTATAAAAAATCTGAGTCAACACATAATTTTTTTAAATACTATTTAATACTAAATTTTTACTGCGTTTAATCTAATATCAAGGGAAATATTATTGTTTGTTTGCAACAAAAGTTAATTTAATAAAGTAATTGTTATTTTTATTTCGTATTATTATTTTGCTATATTTACTTTTAAGATTATTATTTGTATTTGTTACAAACACTTTTGAAAACACAATGTAGGTTCAACCAAAATTATTATTATAGTGGAAGTAGGATGAAACAATAAACAAATAAGGAGTGGTAATAAACAAAATTTCACTCTCTGTGCTGTTAACAATTACACTATTCACCATAAGTAATCACTAGCTAAATTTATTCGATCAAAATGACGAATAAAGGAAACCTTTAGAAAGTAATTATGCAACCTACTGTTGGACTGTACATCAAATTTTTCAAAAGAAACCAAAATGAATATGAAAATTAGGTATTAATATTACGACTTACGAATATAATTTATGTAACTTCCTATGCGAAAATTTCTAAAACTAGTTATTGGGATACGAAGCTATCAAAAATTTCAAGCAAACTAATAAACACACGGCCAATTAGATTAAACAATAATCGATTATTACTGCTCCTACGGTAATTACCCCATAATTTAAAACTTTTAATATGCTTGGTACACGCTAACCCGGCGAGATGGATAACCATAAATTTATAATTAAGAACCTTACGTTTGATCTTTCATACGAAGCGACATTTATTGTTACTCTCGTAATATTCAAAATCCTTTTTTTACTTCCTTTTACAAAAAAGGAAATATTGTATTCGCGAAAAATTTTTTCACTCAAACATCGACCTTAAATTCCATTTAGCTCACACCCGAATGAACGTTAAGTTTTTTTTTTTTTTCGACCCGACCACCCATAGATAAGTGCCTAAGAAAGTATAGATACGCGAAATATCCATTTTGACGATTCCCGAGTTAATTACGACTAGTTTTCTCATGACGTCTGTATATACGTATGTGCGTATGTATGTCGCATAACTCAAGAACGATAGGTCCTAGAAAGTTGAAATTTGGTACATAGACTCCTAGTGGGGTCTAGTTGTGCACCTCCCCTTTTGGCTGCATTCGGGTAATTCTAAAGGGGTCTTTTGCCCCTTTTTGGTTTAAATCATTGTTAATTTCGATGTAAACTCAAGTGGTGTTACAATTTACGGACACTTGGCGATGTATCGCCGGTCTTTTGGTCACCAAGTTAGGTCGCCAAGTTTTGTCGCTAACTTGGCGACAAATTTGGCGATTTTTTATAAAAATTTGGTTTCAATTTGGCCACTGTTGGTGATATTTAGAGAGTAAACTATTGAATCACATTAAAATTGCCAATAATGGGAAAATGACCTTAAATTGGAGTAAAAGGAAGTCATGTGATGCACACATTAGCTCGTTTTAATTTTGAATCTGATTTATATTTAAAAAAATCAAAGAGATGCAGATAAAATTTTTGGTATCAAATTTAAATTTAGAGGCGTAAAAATGAGTTGCACTATAGTTTCATTCTCCTGTCTTGCGGTTTGCTTACTCAGTTGAATCATTTATATCATTTGTCTACAGAATTACTGCTTTTTTGAAAGAATTTGAGAAAAATGCTATATGCCAATCAAACGTAAATGGTGCCTATTAATTGTAATATATCTGCACGGGGAAAATATGTATATTGCTGATTTGTTATCAAGATTGGAACATAGTTGCAGATGATGCTGAAATGACAGAATTAGTTTACAGTCTGAAAAATTATGTATAAGTGCTGATAAGCAGAAAAAACTTGTGACTGCTACACTAAATGATGAAGGATTATTTTATGTCCTGAGTCTTAGGGGTCAAAGGGTGGCCGGAAGACAAAGTTAAAGTAATAATAGAGGTTCATGGTTATTTCAAATATAGAAATGATATGTGTGTAGATTGGGGTTTGTTATTTATGAATGATTGAGTTATTGTCCCAAAAAGCGATTCGCACAGAACATTGTGGAAATGAAAGAGCAAAAGTAGGAGCTAGACAGGTGATATTTTGGCTAGGAGTTAGCAAAGGTATTGAAATTATATTCAAAATTCATAATTGTTCAAATATTTCAAAATCTGAAAAATAAATATGTATAAATCTAAAAATGTAAAAGAACCTTTTTTGAGTCACGTTCCAAACTTACCATATGAAAAAATAGGAATAGACAGATGTGGGCACGGGACTGGTGAGAATTACCTCGCAGTAGGATGCTATTTTTTAAAGTGGATAGATATTAGTGTGATTACGTAACAAAAATGTTGATGAAATAATACCGAAATTAAGAAGTCATGGTATACCACAGAAAGTTATATGCGATAACATGCCTTTTGCAAGTATACTTGCAAAAGGCACGCAACCCCTAAGTCTCACGACATAAAATAATCCTTCATCATTTAGTGTAGCAGTACCAAGTTGTTTCTGATTATCAGCACTTATACATAATTTTTCAGACTGTGAACTAATTCTGTCATTTCAGCATCATCTGCAACTATGTTCCAATCTTGATAACAAATCAGCAATATACATATTTTCCCCGTGCAGATATATTACAATTAATTGGTACCATTTACGTTTGATTGGCATATAGCATTTTTCTCAAATTCTTTCAAAAAAGTAGTAATTCTATAGACAAATTAAAATGGAAGATTTCTCCAGAAAATGGGGCTTTGAAATTATTACTAGCAGTCATCACTAACCCTAAATCACATGGATTTGCAGAAAAAAAGGCAGGAATAGTTAAGAATATTATTCGAAATTCAGTGGAACAGATAACATTAAAAAAGCTTTGTTAGAGCACAGAAATACTACATTTATCGGAACAAATATATAACTGAGATTGTTGTTCATCGAGCCGAATGATAAATTCTTGATTCCAATCGATTATTAAAAATAAAAAAATGTATTGCACTGTATTATTGCAAAGAAAATGGTGTTCTCCTCTGCGCGATAAAGCGTCGCCTTTAGTTTAATGCATTTTCCTCCTCGATTGAAAAGCTTGATTTTGTCATTTAAAACAAGCCATCTTGTAGCCCCGGAAACTAATGCGCGCAATTATTGTTGCTGTATATATATATATATATATATATATATATATATACAGTGGCTCCCAAAAGTCTTCGTACACCTACGACTTTCAACGAAATAGGCCCCAAATCATTGGTTAGAATTAATATTTCGGAATAGGTATTTAATTATAAGATCTATGATCAATTTTTAACAAAACTGCATGAAAAGTTTTTAAAAAATATTAAAACTTAATTTTTTTTAAATCAAATACCGAAAAGTGCCGGAAATTTTATGTCACAAAAGTCTTCGTACACTTTATAAAATGTCTATATATTATTGAATAATCTAACTTTTGATTAAGTTATTATTTAGTAGAATATCATACAGTATTCATAACACCTTTTAAATGTCTGGGAATAGATTTCATTCTTTTTCTTTCGTTTTTTAGCTTAATTTCTGAGTAAGTGTTCTACTACACTTCGAGTATTACTATTTCTAGCTCTGTTTTCGTTTTAAAGCCCCATTTTCGTAATCTAGCCTCCAGATATCTCTAAATACGTTACATTAAGTTACAATCTGGAGATTGAGGGGGTATTTTCGAAACTTTAGGGCAATTTTTGAGGCACTAGACGCAAACGTTGAAAACCGTGTGCTTATCGTCGTTATCTTGATAAAAAACAAAGTTGTTCCCAATAACCAAATTTTTGACTAAGAGTTCAAAATTCGTTTTTAATATATTTAAAGGAACAGCATGATTCATTATTTCATCAAAAAATTACAAACTACCAAGTCCTGATACTGATATGCACCCTCACACTAAAACACCTTCACCGTCCTGATTAACTGATCCAACTAAGTTCTTAAGATTAAGTTCCTAATTTTTTCTTCTACTTACAGTTATACAACAATTTAACCAAGAATGTTAAATTAATTTTTATCTGTAAGTAGGACATGTTTCTAAACTGTTTTTAGCTTATTTATCACTGATTTTGGGGCGAAAAGCGTTAGCTTTCTGTTTTTCGCACGACCAAGAAAATTTCAGCGGGAAGAGGTCCCATTTAATCCAGCTAATCACAGAACTTGGCGAACAGTGTTAGTTGTAAATTAAATGTAAAATGTTTCATTTAACCCTGCAGAAACTTTTACAGTTCTCAAATGTGTATTTTTCATAATTTTTTTAACTTTAAATCTCCGATCACATTTTGTCAACTTTGCCAGTTGACCTTTTCTTACCTTGTTTTCGGTACGATTCCTTTCTTTAAAGCATTTTATCAAGCACCTTACTATACAAACAAATAAATTAACTAATTCAGAGACATTTCAAACCAATTTACCACTACTATGGGAAAAAAATTCAAATTTTGAATGGCGTTTGCGTTTTTTTTACGAATACCAGCCATTTTACAGTAGTAAGCAATATATTAAGGAATAAATAAACAAAAAATTAAAGCCAAATGACTTATAAGGGTCAACACAATGCAAAAATATTAATAAAACGGCATATGATAATTTTAATCATGAATTTATTCGAAAATATTTGAGTGTACGATGACTTTTGTGGCGTGTTATTTCCCTGTCTCTTCGTTTTCTGACCTATTTCAAAAAGAAGATCCGTCAATATTTTGAGTAAAACCAATGGGTTATATTTAGAATGACATAGGAATGATGTGAAAAAATATTGGACATTATATTCGAATTCAGTTTTGAGTTATTTTGGTTTTACTAAAAAATTTCAAAGTGTACGAACACTTTTGGGAGCCACTGTATATATATATATATATATATATATATATATATATATATATATATATATATATATATATATATATATATATATATATATATATATATATATATATATATATACATATATATATATATATATATATATATATATATATATATATATATATATATATATATATATATATATATATATATATATATATATATATATATATATATATATATATATATATATATATATATATATATATATATATATATATATATGCAACTTTAAGTCTGCTTTCAACTTTTTATCTTTATTATTTCGTTTAGTAAAATGTAAATTTTGATTTCCGCATTAAAGTTGCAAGCAGTAAAATTTTTTCTATTGATAAGATTCTAGCAGAGCAGTTCAAATCTAGGAATAGCACACAATGTGAAATTATTTCGTACCTTACTGCTAATTTGAATAGCAGACTACGAAATGAAAGTACTATTATCATTATAAGCAATTAAATCGAGATACAGCAATTGAATCGAGAAAAATGTTCGTCGTTGTTCTAAGATGTTGTCCAGTTTGAGAAAAGTGTTCCATCTTATACCCTTACTGCATAGACAATTTTATTTAATTTTTCTTGCAAAGCGACTTTTAAATGCAATATAAACACCAATATAAAAAGTTTTACGACATTAGAACCATTATTTTTATTCAGTTATTTCATCATTGCAAAAAAAAAAAAAGTATAAAATGTTTCCAAAAATTCCCAATGAAAGAGTAGAAAAAACTTCCAGCTCTTAGAAAAAAAACTTTTCTATAGAAAAAAAATCAAAACCTGGAATGAAAGAAAGAGATAGAGAAAGAAAGAAAAAATAAGGAAAACCTTAGCACAAAAAAGAGTAACAAAATCAGGGTTAGTAATATTCTAAATGAATGCAGATAAAAATAAAAGAAATCGCAGAAACATCAAAGAAAATCTCCAGAAAAGAAAAAAAAAAAAACTTTGGGGGAAAATATTTCTTACAGCGAAACGTTCCCCATCCTAGATTCCAGATGCAAAAATCTATTTTTTACTTTTTTTTTTCAGGATCCCTTGAAGATATCGTTTCTAGTTTTCCGACATCTTTAGATTCTTTGTTCTGCCATGTCAACGGAATATTTCCTGTCTTGTGTATTGATGTATGCGAAACTCACTCTTCAGTATTTTAGCCGATCAGCAAGTTTCCCGGAAATTTGTAAATGCAACATATATATGTAGAAATACAGGTTGTCCTGAAAAAGACTGACTGTTTTTAAAAATTAATAGCAGGGAAACGGTAAATGATAAAAAAATAATTCTTGCGGAAAATTCATGTGGTGGACCTTAAATTTTTTCCCCCTGAGTTTCAAATTCTGGTTGAAAATTTTTGCAATAGCTGCAGATAGTACGCCCGTAAATCAAAAATAAGATGGAAAATTACACCATAATTTTTCGAAAAAAATGAACAAAGAACAAAACAATATTTTCAAACAATCGTCGGCTGTGTTCCCATGTCGCAATTGGAGGAAAAATCGGTGACTTTCAATTCATCTTTTTTGACTTACTGGCTTGCTATGTGCAGCGCCATCTATTGAAACATTTTTGAACTAAAATTTGGAACTCTGAGGAAAAAAATTTAGCTCCCACCACATGAATTTTCTGCAATTATTCCTTTTTTATCATTAATCGTTCTCCTGTTAACAATTTTTGAAAACAGTTTTTTTCAGGACACCCTGTAGTTGTTCCTGTTCTTTTGCATGAATAAGTCAATTTTAGTTTTTTTGTGATGATAATAATTATTTAAAATAATTCTACCAACTCATATTGACCGTTACATTTGAATACTTTTGTACTTTATGTATTTATGTACTTATGGTTTTATGATTTTGTTTGACATTTTTTTGAGATTTCAGTGTGCTACGTTATCAATAACAACATTTCTCTACCAAGCACTTCCTGCTTAACTGTTTGCCGAATTAGTTTAAAAATTCCTACCTTTAACCTATGATCTATTCTGTGACGATTCCTCCATTAGTCATCGTATAAAACTGTCTTCTAACTCAAGTTTCTCCGACCCTTTTTTGCTGGCAATATTTTAAATTTTTGGAGGCGAGGCGGACCAAAAAACCAATAATATTTCAGTCTAGGTAGTCTAGTTCACGCTAGTCCCTCCCCCTCCTCATACACCCAGGTTTTTTAATTCGGATATTTCAGCGGATTTATCACGAATATTTCAAGTTTAATATATTGCACTTCCTATTTATATATTTTCTTTAACTGCCTGGGGTGAAAAAACTTTTAAGAAATTGGGGAAAATAAGTCTATTAATTGATAAGAGTGGGGCACATTTTTCGGAGACTTACTGAAGAAAAATTTCTCTTGCAGAATGATTGAATGAGGTGTTGTTCTCTGGAAATAACGGAAGAAGTTTAAGCACATATTCGAAAAAAGAGCCTGTGAAAACGGTTAGAGAAATCTGCTATAAAACTTGAGTATGAAATATAGAAAGCATCGATGTTAAACATTCTCAAAAAGGACCTAAGGGGCAGAAAGAATAGAAAGCAATTGGAAATTCTTTCGTAGTCATGTTCGAAATTTAGAATTTTAGACATGACTACGAAGGAAGAAAACCAGAGGATGGAAGGAAAATTCTCACGCTGAATCCACTTTGCAGCCCTAAAGAAATGTAATATGGTTCGTTTAATTTAATAACATACCCTGTGATCCAGCATTCTGTTCTACGTTATCAAAATGCTTCAAGGGATTTTTTCAACAACCCACTCCAGAGTCGAAAGTCGACCATTCTCGTATCACAGCATTCCAATAAGCCGCCATACGCTTTTTTATGATTTTATCGATTGTCGGGGAGAGAAAACATTTAAAAATAAGTTATTTAAAAAGTATATTAGCATTAACTAACCAAGTAAATTAATCAAATATTCAAATTGCCAGAAAACACAATAATTTATGCATTTATTTTTTCATAATTCAAATTCTTAAAAAAGACAAATTAGTTGTGTTATAGACCGATAATCTTCTTTCATTTCATGAACTTTTTGTTTTTGATCTTCACGTAGATTTTTCACAAAAGACAATAATTTGACTTTATTTCTTTCATAATTTTGATCACTAATTTTTATAATACAATTACAGATAATTTAATTTTTCACAAAAGACAATAATATGACTTGTTTTCTTTCATGATTTTGATCACTAATTTTCATAATATAATTAAAGATAATTTAATTTTACATCAAAAACTCAAAATGGATTTAGGCTGCATTGAAAGAATATTTGTAGTTTAGTCGTAAAACGGCATTTTCTTACAACACATGTTTCTGAAAAAAACAAAAAACAGCTTTTCACTATATTGTTATGCGTTGTAATTACATTGTCATTAAAATACAAAAAATTCACACAACAATATTTTCATTAGAAATCTTCTTCGATACACATCTGGTATGACTCCTCTGTCAGTAACTGCCGAGTGCCTTCACAGAAGACTTCTAAAGTCTTCAGCGAACATTCAAAGAAGACCTTCAGAATGTCTGCAGTACACTAAAAAAAATCCTTAAATTTTATGGGAAAAGTTACTGGTTTCCATGCCGCCAGAAATTTTTACCGGAAAATCCTATTTTACTTTAAACTTTTACAGTAGAATAAACGAAAGTTAAAAAACGCAACTTGCGAGCAGCTAGCTCGATCTCGGGACCTTCGTACTGGAAGACGGCTCTGCTGCCCATCATATCAGTTGGGACACATCTAGCAGGGGGGGGGGGGATACGGTTTAATGTGCTTCGGTCTGTATATCACGTGGTGTATCAGTTGGTGCTGCAATCGTTTATTTTTTCGGTAGAAGTCACTGTAAATTTTTTTCTGTACTATAAACACTCCATTTTACAGTAGTATTTACCATAAAATATACCTAAATTTTTAAAAGTGTGGTTTTCAAAAAGCTCTGATCGCGGTGAGATACGACCTTTTTCAAATTTATTGCAGAAAGTCATACGTTCCTCACCTGGAAAAAAATTAGATATATAGCGAGATAACTATCTCGCTGAAAAGTTATACATCACATGTGTACATGCAAAAAAAAAAAAAAAAAGCGAAAAAGTCATTTTTGGAAAAACTTACCTCGAGACTTACCTTTTTCGAAATTTGCTATTCAATGCATCTTTAGACTTTTAATTTTTTCATTTACATCATATGTAAATAAAAATGCATCCATTAAATCAGTGACTAGACATGATAATTTTGTATCTTTAAAGGAAGATTAGCAACCATTCAGTAAAAAATTATTTCATTTTTTACTTCCTCAGTTGAGGAAGACTTCTGATTGCCATCAACATAAACTTTTTTTAACAAATATTGTCAATTTGCTCGTGTCGTAAAAGGAAAAATAAAAGTGGAAAGAAAAACGGTTGATGAACCAAAGATCGATACAAAAAAAAATCATTTGAAAGGTTTCATGTTAGAAATTCTAATGAGACTTCAGAAAAATATTTTTGTTTTCCCCGGAGAACTGAAACGGAAAATCGTGGCGGAAGAAAGTTCTCAATATACTTCTTCTCTCTCAGAAGACTTTTTTTCTTGAACTGTCTGCAACACAGGCATTGTTCAACTCTCCCGCAGTTTTCAATATTTTCTTTTTTGGTTTAAATTCCAAGACAAACCGAGAGCAAAAAATAGACAGGAAAATATAGGAACTTTAATATATTTCTTAAAAACCATTTTTGGGTTTCTAATGAAAGGGATATTTTTTCGGCTCCGTAGTAAAGTTTATTTTTCGTTTTGTAAAGTTTAGCTTAACCAAATCAATTATAACCATCTTTATATTCATAGTGAATATAAAATATTCAGGAATGCGAAAATCAGCTGGATGAATAAAATTATTTACTTGCTTTTCCCCAGCCTATTTTCACTCCAAAAGTACTTGTCTTGCATTTTCTTGCTTAAAATCCTCAGCATGATAAACTATCCATTTTTTACTTCCTTTTACAAAAAAGAAAGTATAGTATTCGCGAAAAAAATTTCACCCAAAAATCGACCTTAATTTCCATTTTGCTCACCCCCAAATGAATTTTGAGTTTTTTTTCAACCCGTGGATATGTGCCTAGGTACGTACAGACACCCGAAATATCCATTTTGACGATCCCCGAGTTAACTACAACGAATTTTCTCGTGACGTCTGTATGTACGTATGTATGTGCGTATGTGTGTATTTATGTCGCATAACTCAAGAACGGAATGTCCTAGAAAGTTGAAATTTGGTAAGTAGACTCCTAGTGGGGTCTAGTTGTGCACCTTCCTTTTTGGTTGCATTCGGATGTTTCTAAGGGGGTCTTTTGCCCCTTTTTGGGGGAAAATCATTGTTGATTTCGATGTAAAATCAAGTGGTGTTATAATTTGGCGGACACTTGGCGATATATCGCCAGTCTTTTGGTCGCCAAGTTTTGTCGCCAACTTGGCGACAAATTTGGAGATTTTTTTTTCCTAAATCTGGTTTCAATTTGGCCACTGTTGGGGATATTTAGAGAGTAAACTATTGAATCATATTAAAACTACCAATAATGAGAAAATGACATTAAATTGGAGTAAAAGGAAGTCTTGTGATGCACACATCAGCTCGTTTCAACAGCGGTGAGAATTTCAAACAATGTTAAGTGCTACCGTGTTTAACTGTTTGTTTTAGCCTAATTTATGCCAAATTTTCAGCTTGCAAGTAAAAGTCAGGAAAAGAAGAAAAAAAGCATGAAAGAAGGCTTAATGCATCTTTAAAAAAAATCGCGAAACTAAAAAAAAAAAATTCAAAAATAAATAAAATAATTAAATAAATATTGAAAAATTAAAAATTCTCCATAATTTTCTGAGATTATGCTTCGAACATTTTTTTTTGTTCGAAAGATCTCGCCGAGGACACCTCATTCCAATATTTCATTTTTTGATTTAAACAATTTTTCGTTCAGTTTTGAATAGTTCAAAAAATCTTAACATTAGCGTCCCTACGGGGAAATTCAATGCAAATACAAATCCAGAACTTAGATGCGAATTTGCTTATAACAAACTTAGTAGGAAATAGCTTTTGATGAAGAACTTGTACAGAAAATAACTTTTTGACTTGAACAATTTTCCGTTCAATTTTGAACAGTTCAAATCCCTAAACTTCAGTGCCCACGGGGAAATTGAAAATCAATGCAGATTCCGAACTTAAAGGCTGATTTACTTCAAACAAATTTTGTTGGAAATAGCCCTTGACGAACAACTCCCGACTCCAATTCCAAGAATTTTGGGCACTTGACTCCGACTCCTGTGCCCAAAAATTATTCGGACTCCGACTCCCCGACATCGACTCTCACTTCGTAGCTTTGTCCAAAATTTATACACGAAGGAAAAATGACTGACTCCGACTCTTGGACATTCGACTTTGACACCGACTCCTTTATCCGACCGTCCTTTATCCAAAGTATGTCCGATTCATACTTCGCAAACATTGGCAGAATTGCGGACTTCCAACTCTGAGTCTTTGGCTCCCGAACTTGACTCTTTTGTCCCAAAATGAGACTGACAGCGACACCGCCTCCGCAGTCATAATTTTTACCGTGAAATAATCATTGCTAATACGATTTGTTTTTATTTCCACACTAAAATTTTTATTTAATGTCTTCAGTTTTTGGTGGAGGAATTCGGAGTCCTATATGTTTCTACATAAAGGCGATTTTTTTTTCGACAATGAAAATTATTTCTTTAAGTTCACATTTTATTTATTTTTGAAAGTACATTAATTCAATTTTGTTACGGTTCCCTTTATGGAACCTATGCTCACTGGACATGTAATCAGTGTTGCCAGATTGGGAGAAATTTCCCCATTTTGGGGAAATCTGGTGCTCTCTGGGGAAATTTTGGGGAAATGGGTTTTGAAAGGAATTTTTTGGAGAAAAATTTTTTCCTTGGGGAAAACCCGGGGAAAAAATATTTTTTCGTATTTAAATTCGCGTCTTGACATCTGGTACTTACATTGTATCAAACAGCGTTGGTTTAGCTTTGCTTAACTTTATGGAATTCGCATTTCGCATTATGTGGAATATTATGCTGCGAAATTCGCATTAATAGTTCTGCGTGAGTAAGAAACAGGCAAAAATAAGTGTGATGAAGAATTTTCTTAGATAAATATATACAAATATCATAGTTTAAATGTACATACAGAAGCAGAGTAAGTAAATGCGAGTAGAAAGAAAATATTTGGTTATTTCTTATCTT
The DNA here is from genome assembly GCF_026930045.1 of Uloborus diversus. NCBI lineage: Eukaryota > Metazoa > Arthropoda > Arachnida > Araneae > Uloboridae > Uloborus > Uloborus diversus. The sequence goes on from NC_072731.1 coordinate 11,479,449, forward strand.
TCGGTCAGGCGCTTGTATTTATGACTAGTTTCACCCGCACGGCTTTGCCCGTAATAGAAAATTAAAAGGTATTTCGGTTCCCCTGTATATTTACAAATAATGCATGATGAATTTCTCCCCAATTGGTTTGCCCACGTCACGGTTCCACGTTATGATAACTTGGTAATTTAGTCATCCATCTTATGAAAATTTTGCTCGTTAAAATGTTCGTAAAATTGGAATCGAAAAATCGCTTAAAGGTGCACACCCCCGTACTACAAACTAATTCTTTGTCAAATTTCATGAAAATCGGTAGAACGGTCTAGGTGCTATGCACGTCACAGAGATCCTGACAGAGAGACTTTCAGCTTTATTATTAGTAAAAATAAAAAAAGACAAAAAAAAAAAAACGTGAAAATGGGAAGAAAAAAAAAAGTTGGGGAATTTTATAAGAAAATTTGGCTATTTGGGGGAGAAAAAAAAATTCAGGAGACAAAAATATCAGAGGAAGTCGACTCATTTTATGAAAATATTAGTGGAAAAATAATTTTTGAATTTTGGGAATTTTGATAGAAAACATCACTTTTTGGGGAAAAGTTGGAAGGGAATTGGGGAAATCTGGATTTGACCATCTGGCAACACTGCATGTAATGGGTTATTGATCATTCAGACATTATAATACTAGACTTTACTATTCTAATTACTACATTAGCTATGTACATAATACTATATACAAGACAGAGTGTGACGCCAATTCGCACATTTCCGGAGTCCATTCCGATCTCCTCTGTTCCGAGAGGATGTTTCTCCCTAGTGACGTCAGAAGCCACTGACGATTACGATTGCAAAGTTCAATAAGTTCGATACACCACAATTTTTAAAATTATTTTTTGGCAACGGGAAAAACAAACATTTAGTTCCATTGAATCAAATAAAAATTGTTTAAGCTCCGACAAGGGCCGTGGTAGCCTGATCGGTAGAGTGTCGGATTCGGGGCCGAAGGGTCCTGAGTTCGAACCTCGGTGGTCGAAGATCCACCGTCGTCATTAAAGGGGACTGGGCGACGTTAAATATGCTCGTGATCTCAATGTCCTCCAAGTGAAACGATACCTCTGCGTTTGCTAGCACCAGGTAGCTATTAGCTCCTGGATTAGTTCCAAATTCTCATCAACTGTTCGATCCGGTGATGGTGCTGCCATCTATCGGTATAAAAATAATGGAGGCAAGGCACTTAGTATTCAGTCTCCGACATAAATACAGTTGTAGTCATTTATGACTCGGAATCGAAATCGAAATCGAATCAAATAAAAGTTGTTTAAGCTCCTACAAGAGAAAGGAATTAAGTGTACCCAGCCTCCTTTATATGTGCATGTATGTTATACGTGCGTGTGAGTGTAAACGTGTAAATGTGTGTCTGGAATTTAGGCAGCCATTGTATGTCTGAAAGCAATATTTAATCGTTCTAATAAGCAATACTAAACAAAATTGGGTGGTTACATTAATTAAAATTTTATGAACTCAGATGATCAACTTCCAAAAAAGCTTTGAATAAAATGTTCCAGGTTTTAAGGTATATGAGCCAAGCTACCATTTCAGCATAAATCTGACCTACTTACCTTAAAATGGAAACGTTTCGGAAACTTTTCCTACATTTCACGTTCTGATTCTAAGGGAGATATATTAAAATCGCTACCAAGAACCGCAGCTGCCATTCGTAAATCAAATCCTTATTCAAGCACAACGATGTCGCAATTTCGAGAAATTATGTTCACCAAGGGACTCGTTCCGATTTACAATAATATTCCGCTGTTAGACAATAGGAAATATTTAACTGAGAGGGTTGTGCGCTTGCTTCTTTGATTTATCAAAGAATCTGTTTTCTGTCACTTTAGTTGTGTAACAATATCAAAATTAGGGAGTAAACTGAAAGTTGGGAATAAACTGCTTAAGATACTGTTGAAAAACAAAGATGAGTATTTATATTACAGGAAAACAGTTTACGTAATAATTCACATAGTGCATGATTTTGAACAGATTTTGCATCTCGTTGTAATTTGTATGCAGAAAAAAAAATGAAGGTAATTTAAAAAGCATCTTAGATGCTAATTGTAAACATTCTTAAACTGTAATAAAAATATTTATTCTGTTATTTTTTTCGTTTGCTTTTTAGACTACTTGTTTTATGTAAAAGTAAAAGAAAGGAAGTTTTTGGCATTTAAAAATGTTGTTAAAAACTAGAAAAAAGTCAAAAATAGACGAACTAGTTAAATAATTATAGAAAATTAAAAATTGGAAAATAAGGTTTTGACATGGGGAAAATGTGTGTCTCTCAGTCTCCCCCCCCCAAAAAAAAATTTTTTTTTTGAGTGTGTTATTCGATTTAAACAAACTTTTTGTATTCGAAAGATCTAGACGAGGAAACCTCATTTCCATACTTCACTTTTTGATTTGAACAGTTTTTGGTTCAACTTTAAACATTTCACTAGTAACTTAACATTAGCGACTACGGAGAATTAGATACTTTGTACATGGAGAATATGTATATAAAATATATTTTTGATATGAACAATCTTTTGTTTAGTTTTGAACAATTCAAAAACTTTTAACATTAGCGCCTATCGCTAATATTAAGGTCAATATAGAATTTAAAGGCAGATTATCTTCAAACAAACTTTGTTGGAAATGCTCTTAAAATATTTACAGAGCAAATTATTTTGATTTAGCTATTTTAAGGATATTATTTTTAAAAATTCAAAAATTTCAGTTCTAGCGAAAACACAAAAATTATTCTTCGGCACCAAAAAATTTAAACGATTGTACAGATTCGGAATATATTCTCAATTTTTGGTACAGTGAAACTTGCTTATAACGAGCTTAAAAAGACCTCGATATTTGCTTGTTATAACTGAGTGCTCGTAAAAAGTGAGTTCGTGGGAAAAAAAAAAAAATCATAAAAGTTCACCATAGTTGATCTTTTTCTTCTTTTAAATGTCTCTGTTTCGCTCCAAATGAGTTGGTAACTTTGCTTTGAAGTGTCTGAATCTGAATCTCTTTCTCTTACGTCACTGTTTTTGAGGAATGTTCATATTACACACATAGGGGAGGGTGGCCCAAAGCGAGAAGTTTTTCGAAGAACGTTTAGAAATTGTAGTTTTTGGATTTTATCGCAACAATTTCGGTTTTATTTAATAGCAGGGCTCTTGAACTTCAAAATAAAAAGTGATTTTTGCATTATTTCAAACCCAATATTTATTTATTATCAAACTTTACAAACATGAAAAACCCGCTTTGCCCTACGAGGGAGCCCAAAGCGGGTAAGCTTAATGGTGATCTGGTACATTTGCCAGTCAAATATGAAATTATAAATGATAAAAATAATTGACTAGCTACCTGCCATTAAAAATATATACATATAAAAAATATGCTTATCCAATTTAAAGTCAGCACATTTGTTTATTAAACATAAAGAAATAACTGATTAAATTGATAGATAAATTAATTGCCATCCTAAAAAAAAACTTTTTGAAGTTATACTGATCCTATTGAAATAAAAAATCTAAGTCAGCACACGAGTCAAGAAATTATAAATAAATAGATGATTAAATCCTACACGTGCTTTGCCCGAAGGCAAGTTTTTTATTTCAATAATTATAACCTTAAATTTTAAAAAGAAACAAACGAAATGACTATCATAGTTTGTAGGTGGATTGTGTCAGACTAACGTAATATTATTGACAGTAAAAAAAAATAAGCTGGTCTTGAACTAATCACAAGTTAACAAAACTTCTTTTTTTTTTTTTAATGTAATTTTTTTTTTTTTTTAATTTTAAGCCTGGTTACACCACACCGTTTCACTGCTGATTAAAACTCGAGGGTGTGCATGCAAACACGGCATATGTATGCATCGCCACTTGCACACCTAGGGGGGGGGCATAGGAAGTCCTACCCGCTTTGGGCCACCTTCCCCCACATAAATTTTAAATGTTTCTTGACTCCAGAAATTAAAAAAAGCGTTGTCATCGCCTGTTATCAGGATTTATGATTTGTCACTAACTTTGTTCACTTTGAAATGTTGAAGAAAACCAAAAAGGGATATATTATAGATAAAAATCAATAGAAGTTTTACGAATCGCAAAAATATTGGTCGCTTTAAGCGCGGTTCGCTCGCTAAAACCGAGAAGTATTTCTGATTTCCTCCCAAAATCCGTGTGCTCGTTAAAACAGGGCTCGCTATAAGGGAGATCGACTGTATCAGGAAAGGAAAAAAAACCGTATCAATAGAAATCTAAATACAATACATATTTCGCGAGTGAGAGATAAATATGTCTGAATCTAAATGAAATGAATTTAAAGCGCAAATGTTTTTCCCAAGGCTGTGGAGTCGTGGATAAATAATGACTAACTCCCAACTCCGACTCCTCGAGTTTTAGATCCTTGGACTTCGACTCTGACTACTGTACCCCAAAATCAATGCGACTCCGACTCAGATTTCGCAGTATCGGCGGCTAGCGTGTACAGACTTGGAGGACAAATGACTGACGCCAACTCTTTCTAAAGGGTGTCCCAAAATTAACGCAAGATTTGAATTTGCCACCATTTTTTCCATAAATTGTTGGCAGCCATGAAAAAAGAACAATTTGACAGTAGATAGTTTATGTTATTGTACCATACAGCTAGAAAGAGTGAAACATTTCAATTACTGCATAAGGCATTTCCTAGTCGCGTACTCTCTCATTTCGGTGATCAGAATTGGCACCCTAGATCGTGTGATTTAACATTTTTAAATTTCTTCTTATGGGGTTATTTGAATTCAAAGGTCTATGCCAACAAGCCCACAACCACCCGTGCATTACCGTGTTGCGATACCGAGCGCCAATAACAGTAACTGCTTGTCCAGCCTCAACTTTCATTATTTTTGAAACAATTGTTCAATAATGAAAGCGCGTTATTGTATCGTATAACGCTCCATTTTTGATTACCCTTAACTCTCAGTTATCAAAGTGTTCTTTTTTCAGGGTTGGCAACCATTTATTGCAAAAATTTCGGCAAATTCAAATCTTGCATTAATTTTGGGACACCCTTTACTTTAAAGCTTTCTATTCCAACTCCGCAGCCCTGTTATGGTCTTTACAAGGGCTGCGAAGTCGGAAAGAAAGGCACCGACGCTGGCCTAGACTCCTACTTCAAGAACTTTAGGTCCTCCGTCTCCGACAGCAATGGTAGTGTTGTGGACTTTGAGGGAAAATGAACGACTCCGATTATTGAAATGTATACCTTCGACTCGCAGCCCTGATTTTTAGTTCTGTTTTCATTCTAAAGTTTAATTTATTTTGTTTATTTTTGGCAACGGGAGATGAGAGGATATTCGGGGTCCTTAATGTTTCAACAGAAAGAGCTGAGAATACTTTTTTCTTTTCTTTTTCTTTTTTTGGTGAATAAGATTATTTTTTAAGTGGACATTTTATTATTTTGTGTTAATTTTTAAAGTATATTTATTAATTTTTTAAATTATTTTGTGGCTACGGGGGAAAATAAAATTTGAGGTGTTTTATCCCGGAAGAAAGAGTTTAAAAACATTTTTTTCTTTAATGTGCTTATTTTGATGAGCTTTTGTTTTTAATTCTTTTTTTTCCCTTTGAAAGCGATTAAAGTTTTTTTAATGAAAAAATATATTCACTGCCTTTTTTTAAAAGGTGCTACTTTATTTATTTTTCGCGTATCTATTTCATGAGATCAGTGAGGCCAGTTTTGTTTCTGAAAATCGGCCTAAAATGTTAAAAAGGTATGTTTGATATAATGTGTAGTCTTAGCTAATTTAGAGAATATTGTTTAGATAGTAGAAAGTCAGTGTTGGTATACGGGACAGTGGGTTCGTTTTGTTTTACACGGAACTAGTCAAACCGCATCATGCTGCGGAACTCGCTTGTGAGATAAATTCACTTTATCTATCAGTTTGTTGGCACTCTCAACTTCAATGATACACTGTAAAAAAATTCCGAAACGTTACTGGATATTTCCGTGTTACGTTTCGGGATTTCAATGGTTTTTATCCACTTCCTGGAAAAAACAAGTATCGTCAAAAAGTTTCCTGAATTGCTACAAGTCGCACGAATGCAGACTTTTCACCGTTGTGAAAATATTTTTAGTTCCCAGTTTAAAGAATAACTGAACGTATTTATAAAGTGCATCGACTTCAGTTCAAGTACGACCCGTCCATGCTAACTTAGCTCCCACAGGGTGCGAATAAGTATGGACTACGTTGCTTTGCAAGAAATTGCAGGCGAAGAAAATTTTCGTTACTCGCCAGCAATTCTTGCTAAGCTTTGGCCATGTTTGCAATGATGCTCTTGGAACTTCCTTGCTGAATCAGGAAGATGCCGAGCTATTTTATTATACCTTCTTAAGTTTACTCGAATTTTTCAGAGACACGACTGGCTTTTAACGGGAATATTTCTGAATATTTTAGGAAGTTTCTAGGATAATTTCAGGATGGTTACTGAATTTCAACGAAAAACGTTCCTGGATTTTGTAAGATATGTTACTGGCAGAAATTGGGCACATCAGCTGCCCATTATTTCCCAGGAACGTTCCTGAATCGTGTTTACAGTGTATGACATCTGCCTCCAGCTCGAATATTCAATGTTCCATACTGATGAGCTCTAATAAGAACGAAACTGCAGTTTCTGGATGGGATAACTGGGCTGTCTGGTATATTGCAAGTATGCAATATGTAGTTTTCAAGCACTGATCAACTACAGTTAGGTAGCAAAACCATATTTTTAGAGGGGAAATTTTAAACAAATTAGCTGCAAAATGTATATTTAGTTAATTATTTTGAACTTGGAGGGTCATATCATTCTCTTGTATCAAATGAAGAGAAAGACACAAAAGGTTTTAAAAATTATGAAAAAGCAAATACATTAGTGTTAGGAATTTTTTTAAAAAGCTTTTTACCAAAAAAAAACTTAAATTTTTTAACCTACAAAATGAACAGTCAAAATATGCTATATAAGAAAAAAATTGAAGAAAAAAATATTATGAGCCTACCTTGACTTTTCAATGTCCCGTAGACGTTCACAAGTACACTGTAAAAACGATTCAGAAACGTTCCTGGAAAATAATAGGCAGCTGATGTGCCTAATTTCTTCCAGTAATATATCTTGGAAAAACCAGGAACGTTTTCCGCTAAAAGTCAGTAACCTTCCTTAAATTAACCTTGAAACTTTCCGAAGAAGTGAGAAATATCCCCTACTAAAGCCATTCATATCTCTAGAACCTTCTAGAAAAAATAAGTAGGTTTAGAGTTATTGATTAGAACCTTCCTGTTTTACTAAGAAGACTCCATAAAAATCAGAGCGACCACGGCCAAGGCTATGCAAGAAGGAACTAAGCATATATTTTGCCTGCAATTCCTGCCTTGCAAAGCTGTAGCTATCCATTGACTTTTTCGCTCTCATTAAGAGCTAAGTCAATCGGGACAGGCCATAAGCAACCTTAGGCCGATACACTTAATAAACACGATCATTCAATCTTTAAACTGGTTGCTAAAAATATTTTCCACAACAGTAAAAAGTTTGCACGCGTGCAACTTCAAGCCATTCAGGAAACTTTTTTTATGAAGATACTTGTTTTTACGGGGAAATAGGTGAAAACGTGTGAAATCCCCAGACGTTCCACGGAAATAAACAGTAACGTTTCGGAATTTTTTTTCAGTGTAATATGAGCTGAGAATAACCATATTAGATTTAGGAAGGGGGTGGGGGCTAAAATAATGATGGAAAAATATTTAAAACCAAAGAATATATGAGGCAGTGAGAAACAAAGGGGTGTAAGTGGACATTTTCAAGTTTTGAGCAAAACGATTTAAAAGATCAGATCCAAGGTAGGCTTTCATTAACTTTTTTTTTCTTCTAAATCATGCTGTACAGCAGCACATACCAGGGCTACTAGTACTATCTCCTGCCCCAAGACGGAGGGGGGATTCACCAACCATTTGTGCCGGTTATCTCCAAATCTTCAATTTTGCCACTTACATCCCTTTGCTTCTCACTGCCTCATAGTTCCTCCGATTAGTTTTATTTTTTGATGTTTTATCTTCGATATCGAATTCGGAACTTCACTTTCCAATAAATTGGAACCTGATCATCGTTTAGAACACTCATACAACTCCTCCACAATAATAAAAAATGAAAGAGAAGAAGAAGCAAAAAAAAAAAAAAAAAAAAAAAATATATTAAAAAAAATGCCTTCTCAGGTATCCACCCGAGCACATTAATTCGCTCATGTCTTCCCGTAATGAGGCGGGCGTAGGCCATCTTTTGTGCGCGAGGCCATTAGGTCGCGCAAAATATAGACTCTTGAAAGAAAAAACAACGAAACGAAACTCTCGGAATGAAAGAAGACTCGAGGAAGAAAATGCTCTGTTCGATCGCACTACCGTGGGTGGACTGCGGTTTCTTTTGAGAACGAGTCGTTTTCGGAAAACTTTGTATGTGAATGGCTGAATGGGTTGATAATGTATTGCGGGAATCGTGAATTATGAGTTGTGTAATTGTTTTCTCTTTTCGACTCGTATCAGGTGGTTACATACTTGGAACTTCTTTCTGTGCACAGGCAGGTCATTGAGAGGGTGTGATGCGCAATTTCGAAGATATGGCCATTTCACGGTCCGTATTTATTCCGGGTGCCGTTGCACGGAGAGGGCGTCCTGAATCTCTTAAGGTGGATTCGGGATGGGGAGGGGTTGATGTATCAGGGTGAGGGTCTTACATTTGATGCTGAACCGGAAATAAAACTAATATGAGGTTGTGATAAACACCCGATAAGAATTGTTTAGATTTATTTAAAATAAAATTTGATGTATCTCCGTCGCATTGGTAAAGAACACTGCTAAAGAAAATTCGTGTGAAGTAAAAATCCAATCAGAAATGAGGCGCCAAGAGGCGAAGGGGCGATGCCCGAGGCCATAAAGAGCCACCGAGTGTAAATGCTCATTGAATCTGTGAGCCCAAAAACTCTGGCGTTCATGATGCCCGAGCCATAAAGAGACACCGAGTGTAAGTGCTCATTGAATCTGTGGGCCCAAACACCCTGGCGTTCATGATGCCCGAGGCCATAAAGAGCCACGTAGTGTAAGTGATCATTGAATCTGTCGGCCCAAAAACCCTGGTGTTCATGATGAGGGCATAATAAGCCACCGAGTGTAAGTGCTCATTGAATCTGGGGGAACAAAAACCCTGGCGTTCATGATGCCCGAGGCCATAAAGAGACACCGAGTGTAAGTGCTCATTGAATCTGTGGGCCCAAAAACCCTGGCGTTCATGATGCCCGAGACCATAAAGAGCCACCGAGTGTAAGTGCTCTTTGAATGTGTGGGACCAAAAACCCTAATTTAATGATGTCCGAAGCCATAAAGAGCCACCTAATGTAAGTGCTCATTGAATTTGTGGGTCCAAAAACCCTGGCGTTCATGATGCCCGAGGCCATAAAGAGCCACCGATTGTAAGTGCTTATTGAATCTGCGGGCCCAAAAACCCTGGCGTTCATGATGCCCGAGACCATAAAGAGCCACCGAGTGTAAGTGCTCATTGAATCTGTGGGCCCAAACACCCTGGCGTTCATGATGCCCGAGGCCATAAAGAGCCACCGAGTGTAAGTGCTTATTGAATCTGTGGGCCCGAAAACCCTGGCGTTCATGATGCCCGAGGCAATAAGGAGTCTCCGCGTGTAAGTGCTCATTGAATGTGCGGGAACAAACGGGAAAAATCCCTGGCGTTCACGATGAGAAGTTAACATAGATGACTGAAGAAGAATTTCTCCCCTTTCTGCTCGTGCCTAAATTGTGGACGCAGAGTGGATTCGCGGCGCATCTCTCGACATTTAAGCCCGTTATCATCAAATTTAAGAAGTCCAAACTGTCGATGCAATACCTCTACTCGCCCACGCCGCACAGTGGGGCGAAAACGCCAAAAAGCGCTTAAAAGCGTTTTTAAAACTCTCTCGTTTGTTTGTTTACACCGGCATGTTATAATGGATTTTTCTCGATTTGTTTGGGCTCAGGGTCCAAAGTTCGCAGGTTTACGCAGCTAATTCTTTTTCAGGGTCTTTCTACAGACCATTTATAACTATTTAATATTAATTTCTAAAAGGACATAAGAGGACGATTTTTTTTTTTTTTTTGTAGAGTGTTTTGAAAAAAAAAGTAACCTTGAATTCCGAAGTTTTTGGTGCTGATCAAAACCAATTTTTGGTTTGAGAATTCGATTACTCATTTTTTTTTCTCCTATTACAATCGTTGGACTCGAGAGAAATTAAATATACCCGCCTTTAATAGGAAAAAAAAATTATAGACTGCTTTAAAGCATTTTTTGTAAATTCCCGCACTCATAGTTCTTCAACTTTGTAAAGGTTCCCTTCAGCTTTGTAGTGGACGAAGGGCTCTAAAATTCCAGTTCTGATTGCCTAAGAGGTAGGCCTGTGCAAATTTATTAATCCTCAATTGGTTTAGTATAGGGAAAAAAAAAAACCATTTATGAGCGCGTTTTGGCGTTTTCGCCCCACTGTGCGCCGCCCCTTTTGTCCCACGGATTGCATCAGTCCATAGACACGACAACAGCAACAAAGATAAAAATCTTTCCATTGCGAATAATGTAAAGTCATTCAGTATTATAGTACTAGCTGTACCCGACGCGCGTTGCTACGCCAAAAAAAAAAAAAAAAAAAAAAAAAAAAAAAAAACATCATTATACTGATTTTCATGATAATCGGTTGAACGGGGCAGAAGTTGCTACTCTGCAGTGCCACCTGGTGGCGAGTGGCTTCAATGAGCATATTATGCACCTTCTCCGTTGAAAAATACATATATGTAGCAATTTTCAGAATAATCGGTCCAGGTATCAAGTGAAGCCGTGACTATACTCAAATTTTGTACTCACGCAGTTTGCAAGATCAATCAATCGCTAAAAATATCAAATATAAAAAGTTTTAAATCCCTCCGTTGCATGAAAAGTCATAAAACAATAAAGAAAGAATTTATTCGTTCAAACTCAAGAAAGAATGGCAACAGCTAACTTCTCATCAATGAGATCTTTCACGCGAATTAATTTCTGCAGCCGATAATTTTATTCGTATTTATCCAATGGATTGTGACTTAAATTGGAATAAAAAAGGAACTATCGATCGGATTTTTTTTGAACTGGTTTATAAATATTCCCAGTACCGAAAATAACAAACGGTGAAATTTTCAGCCAAATCTGCCGGGTAGTTTTTGAGTTCATGGATGACATACAGACAAACATTCATTTTTATATATATAGATTTCCTAGTATGGGTCAATGCATTTTTAAAGACTATTTCTCTGTTTACATTCTCTATCATGGTTGCTGCGTTTTGCTTCTGGTTTTAAATTGTTGATAAAAACAATAAAATATAGTAAGAAGTAATTACTTCCGCTTTTTAAATTATTGACACAAACAATGAAAAATAACAACAATTATAATGTTAATCCTCATATAAGTAATTAGTCGATGATTGAATAACTCGCGTGTTTTAACAATGACACTCGTGCCACGGCATGATAATTTAACTTTTCTACGCAAAGTTACTTAACTAATTGCTGATCAATCTTATGCGCATTGATGAGATTTGAACAAAGATTAAAAATTAGACGATCTATATTATTATTAACTAGCTATATTTTAATTTTTTTATTTATAGAACACATCTTTGTCTTTCATAGTAGCAGTTACTATAACCTTATTTATTTTTCTCTTGAACCAATAGATCATGATATCCTGTGTAGCCGAAAGATCGTTGTAAAGTGTTGCTTCTCTTAGACCACAATTAATCAAACGACTTGAGACGACATTTAAACTAATCCTTGTCATTAATAAATCTTAGATTTATAATTTATTTTAACTATAGTAAACTAATGAGTCCTTTAAAAATATTTTAATGTAAATAACGAAGTACATGAATTTTCAACCGATCATTTAAATGCAACTCGTGTGAAAAATGACAAAAAGAAAAAAAAAATCTGGTTAATGTATTTCATTGCCAAGTGTATTAAATCGCCGAGCATCGCTTAGAGGCAGAAAGATGAAAAATGATTCAATCAGCTCAAATTATGCAGTTTATATATTTCTCACTGCAGAAAAACCTGCCTACATATTCCATTTGAAAAGAGCAAAAACCCGAAATTGTGTTATCAATCAGATTATTAATCAAGTGCTATCTGACAAAAACATAGATGAAAAATAAAAATCCCCCTCTAGTGAGTAGAACGTCTAACTTGAAAAATACGGAGAGCTAATTATAAATTTGTGATTTAAAGTTGGATCCCGAGAACTGAAAACAGAACTATCAATTTTGTTCTGAGAAATACCTTCTGCGCTCACGAATCCTTCCCTCGTCCAAAAGAACATCAGCATTCGAGAAGCAGGGCTAATTCCATCCCTCATAAATGGCGGCGCGTGGGGCCCGGGCCACCCTGGCTGCAGCATTCCATAGGGCCCGCCCCAAACGCTCGCTAACTGTGCGGTCCATTCCTGCGGTGCTCTGGAGAGCAAATGTTCATTGGCGTCGTGATGATTCTAATGGCAATGAATGGATACAGAGGTTTCTTCTATTCCGTAAGGAAGAAGAAACAGAAAGCATTACAAGTTGTAATAATAGTGGTCTAGCAATATTCTAGCTTTCGTGCTCCCTTTAAAAAGGAAAAAAAAAACTAAACTCCCGGTGACAATAAGGGCACATCCCAAGAATTTTTTTAACTGAAAGTCGGACCTCCATATATCGAATTAGCAAATTGCCAGAAAAAAATTCGATGTATAAAAATTTCGATACATAGAAACGATCTTATTTTATCGTACAAATCTCCTAAAACACTAAAGTTAAAGCTTATTTTCGTGTTGTGAAACCCAATTTACTAATTTATACTTAAAAATGAAAGTTGATAATTAAATGAAAGTTGATAATTAAAAAATCAACAAAAATTACATTTTTGCGCCGTCATACATCTTCCTTCTTCGGCAGTTAACTTGATTCGCAACTGTAGGGTTGTTTCGTTTTGACAGTGTAATCGAGAGAAAAGTAAAAAATCAATCTACTTAACTTGAATGATTTTTACTGAAGCTAAAAAGACTAGGAATGATAATCAACAGACAAAAGGAATAACTTGAAACTGATTTTACAGTGTTAGAACTTAGATTTGAAATAAACTTGAGGGAATTTAAGAACTCCAGAACAGAACAACGACCTATTTAGAACAGCCCTCAACCCGAGATTCCTTATGAGTTTCGCTGCAACCTTTAGTGAACATAATTTTCTCCCCTAATTTTCATTTTCATGAGACAAACAGCCTGAAGTTGAATCAAAATCTACGAATATCTTGAAAAAAATTTCCATATATAGAGATTTTTTCGATATATAGAAACAATTTTTCTAAGTAATGAACATAGAAATTTGCTGGGATTTCGAAACATAAAAAATTTTGATATGTGGAAGTTCGATGTATGGAAATTCGACTAATTATTAATTTAAAATCTGAATTAAAGGCCATTTCTTGCCAAAATATCGACACAAAGCTTATATGGCGGCACATAATGAAAAGCAAATGAGCAAACCTGTGGATTGCAAAATCAAGTGAAGCGAGTAAGTTTCCACCGGAAGTCAAGGTGAAAGGGACTAAGTGTGAGATCCTCACTTTTAACTTTGGCGATGGATGTGTGAGGAAATTGTGTCGGTTTTTACCTTTTCATGTTCAGTACAAAGTTTTTACTTTTTTAGTGTTCCGACAAATAAATGTTTTAATGTGTATTGTTTTACTGTAATGCAATGTAGAACTAGTATCGGCACTATCGCTACAGCGCGGCAAAAAAATACACAACTTGCATAAGTGGTGAACATTGGAGTAAAAATGGTACATCCAACAGTAGAATATATTTTTTAAATGTCCCTCTTTGGGAGAAAATATTGTGAATTTAAATCATAGGGGCTACTCGCTAGAGATGTCACACTTTGTCACCTCCCACTCTCTGTGTCCCTAAGTGTCACACTTCACCATCCCTTTTCCCTCTCCTTGTCACCTGTCTGGCTGTTTTTCATGTCACACTTCTTGTTATACACAAGAATTTAGGCCACAAGGACAATTTTAATATATACATGTACAGGATGTCCTGAAAAAGTCTGACTGTTTTCAAAAATTTGTAACATGAGAACGGTAAATGATAAAAAAACAAATTCTTAAAGAAAATTCATGTGGTGGGGGCTAAATTTTTCCCCTCAGAGCTCCAAATTTTAGTTCAAAAATGTTTCAATAGATGGCGCTGCACATAGTAAGCCGGTAAGTCAAAAAACGAGAATTGAAATTCACCGATTTTTCCTCCGATTGTGACATGGGATGATTTACGCGCTTACTATCTGCAGCGACGAAAACAGTCAATCTTTTTTAGGACACCCTGTATATATATATATATATATATATATATATATATATATATATATATATATATATATATATATATATTTATATATATATATATATATATATATAAAATATATATATTTGCTTAAAATTTTTCTTCCACATTAATTTCGCGTCATTTTACATAGTAAAGGAAGTATTGCGATGGTGAAAAATGTTCCCTTTAAAATTCGGCCTTAATTTTATTTTAAATCCCTTCCAAATGAACGTCGAATAGTTTTTTCGATACGTCTGCAGGTGCATGTGTACCTAAGAATGTATAGACAGCTGAAATACTAATTTCACCATTTCCCCCGCGTTAATTACCTCACGTATTCTCATAACATCTGAATGTGTATGTACGTATGTATGTCGTATAACTGAAAAATAGTGAGCCGTAGAAGTTTTTATGAAGACTTTGAATGGGGTCTTGCTGTACATCTCTTTTTCGGGTGCATTCAGAGGTTACAAAGGGATCCTTTTTTACCTTTTAGGGCGGTGGTCACCAATTTTTTGACGCCTGTAAATTTGTCGAAAACCTGGTTTCCATTTGGCGATATTTAACGAGAAAAATCTATTTAGAGAAGAAATTTCTGTAAAACTCTTGTTTTGCATCGCTTCTCGAGAAACTAGGGGTATAATAAGTATTTTCTTGCTGTTTCTAAGGCATTATGATATTGTATTTTTGTTCTATACACATTCCATGCAGTTTGATGCAATTTTAGATCAGACATTAGTAAATAAATCACATTCTTTTACGTTTGAAATTACAATTCTCTGTGTTCACCATACTCTTTATATGTGTAGTAAAATGTCGAAGGAGTTATTCATTCAAGACGTTTTGCTTCTAGCGCTCCTACATGATACAGACACACATTCTTATAAGTTATTAAACATGAGTGCCACTCTAAAAATTGGCCAGGACTGAAAAGCGCGTGGCTCCATTTCGCAACACCATAATTTTAGCGCTTAGTTTGTTTGATGTTTTAGACATATATTTTGCTATTTTTTGATGTTGTAACTATACAGTAAAACCAAATTGTAAGACTAAGTACAAATGCAGCCGCAAAAAGAGGGGTAAAACGGTTGTTTTTTTTCTTTTCCTTTTTTTTTTTTAAGATGAAAAAGATTTTTCAAAACTGATTAAAAAAAAAAAAAAATCTGATGGCCGAAATTTTTGAAAATACGGAATTCCGTCCCCTGGACGGAAATGTGGCAGCCATCGATCATCATCGATGTTACATCGATCATTTAAATAGACGTAAAAGAAGTTGGAGTCCACAGCAGATTTTTTTGTAATTGCGAATCAGCTAAAAATCTTTTAGCTTGTGAGCATGCTTAAGATTATGCTTTAGGTAGTTAATGCTCGAGACTTACTTTCATTTGATTTGAAAAACCATAACACATAACTTTTTCAGGGTAGCCATTGAATATTTCGAAACTACATCGAACGAAAGAAAATTACGTGAAAGAAGCTAAACGGTAAATTCGCACGCGATCTCATTCTCATTAAGTTACAACGTGTTCTTTTTCTTTTATCGGCCACTTAAACCGCAGTATAAGCGGTCAGTCAAATTTATGACTAGAAGACTTTTTTTTTTTACCCATTTTTTTCTTCAATCCCTCTTTCGCAGCTGCAACATTCGATATCTACCGAACAAGCGTGGAGTCGTAAAACACAGGATGATGTTTTAATTATCATTCTCTGCAGAATTTGCTTCTGTATGTCCTAATTATAAGTGATGAAACCGCTCTCGGTCTTGTAATGACATTAATAATAAAGGACAAGAGGTACTTCATTCTTTCCGTAGTTAAGCGATACTGTCCTGGAAAGCTTGTAAAGATTGTATTGAAAGCCTTTATTAGCGGATTGTATTTGTTTAACCTAGCATTGCTTGCTGATAAGAGCTTGATTTTTTAGCCAGTAAAATCTGTAATTAGTCATGTATGTTCTGCAATTTCGGTTGACCAGATACATAGGAAAAGTTGTTATAACATGTTTGGTTTAACTCACGTCGGGCGCCTCTCATGTCATCTATTTTTGTTCTGAATTTCGACGAAGATATCAACTTAATTACATTGTAAGTGGAGTGGTTGGTGTTTTTATAGAGAAGTCATGTATTTGAACTTGTAATATAAATTTGAGTTGTAAATAATGTCCTTATTTATTTTATACTAGGTAAAATGTTTTGAAATGATTAAGGAACATATTAATATGAATTATTGGAAATTCATTTGTATTCCTATTCTTGTTTGATGTTAACGCGATAAACTACCAAGTATTCTAAATGATTTGCAGTTGTTTTCTGGAATACAAAAAAATACTGAAAGGTTGCATTTGAAATATTTTGAGCACGTTACAAATAATTAACGAGCCACAAGAGTTGATGCGTCAAAAATGAGCAAACACATTTTATTTTTTTCAAATTCGTTTCTCTTTTTCGAATCTAACAGCCGTTATTCTCGAATATGAACTTTATATAGTTTTTTTTGATAGTAAACATATCATTGAACAAAAACTAGTTACTGTTATAAGTGCAAAGTACGAAAACTAATATTAACCATGGATGAGTGCTGTTAATCAATCACTTATTAAATATTTAGGCTCTAATTTACTAATTTAAAAGTAATTTCATTACTTTTTAGTTGGCTAAACATAACATTCATTTAGCATTAAATAGGTTTTTATGTCGAAAATTTCCAAGTATGAATTTAAATCTAATCCTTTTTAAAAAATAAATCAATCATTTCAATAGAAAAACACATTATCGCACCAAAGTAAATTTATTTCAATAAGTTATTAGTTAACCAATTAATTAAAGGTATAAACAAATAGGAAGTAAAATGAAAATGCGAAGACTTTACTTATGATCTGTCGCCCTAGAACGCTCTACAACAAATGTCTTGACAAATTAAACCATACTATCTTTTAATCCAAATTCTCATTTTTTAAATGTCATTTATCCAATAAAATAGCTGCCCACGTTTACAATAAATTCCATTCACAAAGCACGGCGCACAAAAGCCATAAGTAATCTGTTTAAGGAACTCCAGATTAAGTTATCGATAAAGTCTTCTTTAATTCAAAAAGACTGTGGCATTGAACACATTTATCTTACTTAGTACTGCTGTAAATCACTACCATTTCAATAGCTCCAGAGCTTGTGGCGACCGAACATTCGAAGAAGTTAATTGAATTACTTATGCGCGGTTTCTTCTACCACATTATTTTACCTCATCCCTTCCTCTGGTGACTTGTCAATTTTGCTGGTGGTTGTCTTACTAAATACCGTACCTCATTCGATGAGTCCATTTTTGACCATAATTGGTGTTAAGGGTTAGAAATTATTGCTATATCAGAATATTACATTTTCTTTATTCGTTTATTTCTGAAGTAAACGAATGGTTAATTAACGAGTGGTTAATTAACGTGAAATAACGAGTTGAAGTAACGAGTGGTTAATTATATGCGTTCAGGTAAATTAACCGCTCATTAATGTATTTTATGCACATTAATTACAAAATGATAATATTATCAGATAACTAATTAATTAAAACGTAATTTAATAAGTTAGTGCTGTCGAAAAATTAGGAATCTAAAATCAATATGTTTTTTTCCAGATAAAATTCACCATTTTGATAAATAACCAAAATGTTACAACAAATTAAACTGATTATTTTGGTGCACACGACGGTAACCGATCCAAGTCGTCCGGAATAAATAAATAAGTAAACAACATTAAGGAAAAGAAAAGAACAAAATTGATTTTAAAGATGGTTTGGTGAGTAGTGACTAATTGAATATATCATGCAAGAGTACATCAGTATCAGAAATGCTTCAGAAACTCACATATATTAAGAATTTTACATCGGTTTACAATCAGTTGTGTCAGAGTCTTAAACTCTGACTTAAAAAATAATCCTAATCTCAAGCTAAAACTTAATTTTTAGATGTGTGTAGAACCCGGTTCAAATCTGCTGTTTGTATTAATTATCAAAGCTTGCTGTTTATATTGATTAAGTAGCTCTGTAAAGTTCATAATAGTGAATAACTCGTCTCACACTTGCTTATGGAGGGGGAAAAAAACTAGTATGTTGTGGCTATCACGAAACTTTCTTCTATATTTTTCTTTTTTTCTGATACCTCCCCATGCTTGACGAGGAAGCAATATTCCCAACAAAAACAAAATTACACATGCAAAAACTTGACGACCATCCTAATATCTGAATTATTACAAAAGCAAAGCAAAGAGCGAAAATTGAGAGTTATTTTAAAAACCTTGTTTGAATTAATTATAAATATTTTATTTGTTAACAAACGCAAGATGGCAACTGTTAAAAATTTTAAATTATCGCGATTTTCTGGTTCTTTTCCAACAGTTAAAATCACGCAAAATACGTAGACGACAGTCTATTACAATTTATCTTTCTTATTGTATTTATCTTTCTTACAAAAAAAAAAAAAAAAAGCCCCCATGAAGCAATTGGCGCCAAAATTGAACCAACGCCTGTTTACATATGGATTGACATTTATTCCAAATTTCATCCAGAAGGTAGCATTACTTCTTGAGATACGGCACTCAATATCAAAAAAAAAAAAGAACGTTCGATTGCGCCAACCCTTTTACAGCTATTGACACCAAAATAGAGTCAGCACTTATACCCTCTAGGGGCTACTTGTCGATAATTTTTTCTTTGATTCCGTTAATTATTTCTTGAGATACAGCACTCACAATTGACGACAAAAAACGTTCTATAGCTCAACCCCCGTTTGAGTTATTGACACCAAAATCGACGAATCACCTGTTCCTGTTAATGGCAACATATGGACCAAATTTTGTTTGATTCCGCTAGTTACTTCCTGAGGAATAGCAAGCACGCGTAACTCAAGAAACGTCCCATTGCTCCACCCCCTTGAAGAATTCGCGCCAAAAACCAATGGGCGCAAGTTCACATAGGGGCACATATGTGTACCAAATTTCGTTCGATTTCATGCGGTAGTTTTTGCGGTAGAGCGGCCACAAAAAACTGGTTACACACAGACGTGACACAAACACGGACACACAGACAGACACTTTCCAAAAATATTCGAAATGGACTCAGCAAACCTCAAAACGTTCGAATCCGTCAAAATTTGAATTTCGAAAATTTGCACGAATCCAATACTTTCTTCTATATATTAGATAAAGAAGAAAGTAAAAACTTGTTAACTTGTTATATGGGAGCACCGAATCTGAACGGAGATACTAAGTTAAAATAAAACTTGCATTGAGACGCTATTTTTACTTTCTTCTATATCTAATATATAGAAGAAAGTATTGGATTCGTGCAAATTTTCGAATTTCGAATTTTGACGGATTCGAACGTTTTGAGGTGTGCTGAGTCCATTTCGACTATTTTTGGAAAATGTCTGTCTGTCTGTGTGTGTGTATGTGTGTGTGTGTCACGTCTGTGTGTGACCAGTTTTTTGTGGCCGCTCTACAGCAAAAACTACCGCATGAAATCGAACAAAATTTGGTACAGATATGTGCCCCTATGTGAACTTGTGCCCATTGGTTTTTGGCGTGAATTCCTCCAAGGGGGGTGGAGCAATGGGACGCTTTTTGAGTTACGCGTGCTTGCTATTCCTCAGGAAGTAACTGGCGGAATCAAACAAAATTTGCTCCATATGTTGCCATCAACAAGAACAGGTGCTGATTCAATTTTGGTGTCAATAACTCAAACAGGGGTTGAGCTATAGAACGTTTTTTGTCGCCAATTGTGACTGCTGTATCTCAAGAAATAATGAACGGAATGAAAGAAAAATTTATCAGCAAGTAGCCCTTAGTGGGTATAAGATCTGATTTTATTTTGGTGTCAACAGCTAGAAAGGGAGTAGCGCAATCGCCCGTTCTTTTTTTTTTCATTGTGAGCGCCCTATCTCAAGAAGTAATACCCTTTGGTAATACTACGTTCTGGTTGAAATTTGGAATATATGTTAATCCATATGTAAACAGGCTTTGCTTCAATTTTGACGCCAATCGCTCCAAGAGGTGTTGATTTTTACTTTCTTCTATATCTAATATATAGAAGAAAGTATTGGATTCGTGCAAATTTTCGAATTTCGAATTTTGACGGATTCGAACGTTTTGAGGTGTGCTGAGTCCATTTCGACTATTTTTGGAAAATGTCTGTCTGTCTGTGTGTGTGTATGTATGTGTGTGTGTATGTGTGTGAATGTGTGTCACGTCTGTGTGTGACCAGTTTTTTGTGGCCGCTCTACAGCAAAAACTATCGCATGAAATTGAACGAAATTTGGTACACATATGTGACCCTACGTGAACTTGTGCCCATTGGTTTTTGGCGCGAATTCCTCCAAGGGGGGTGGAGCAATGGGACGTTTTTTGAGTTATGCGTGATTGCTATTCCTCAGGAAGTAACTGGCGGAATCAAACAAAATTTGGTCCATATGTTGCCCCTAACAGGAGCAGGTGCTGATTCAATTTTGGTGTCAATAGCTCAAACGGGGGTTGAGTTACAGAACGTTTTTTGTCGTGAATTGTGACTGCTGTATCTCAAGAAATAACGAACGGAATCAAACAAAAAATTTTTGACAAGTAGCCCTTAGTGGGTATAAGAGCTGATTTTATTTTGGTGTCAACAGCTAAAAAGGGGGTAGCGCAATTGCCCGTTCTTTTTTTCCATTGTGAGTGCCCTATCTCAAGAAGTAATGCTACGTTCTGTTTGAAATTTGGAATATATGTGAATCCATACGTAAACAGGCTTTGGTTCAATTTTGACTCCAATCGCTCCAAGAGGTGTTGATTTTTTTTTTTTTTTTTTTGCGAATAAAAATAGTTTTATTAATGCAACAATAAGAAAGATAAATCGTAATAGATTGTCGTCTGCGTATTTCTCGTGATTTTAATTGTATGGAAATGATCGGAAATATTATCTCAATGAATTAAAATTTTTAACTGTTGCCATCTTATGTTTTTTAATAAATAAAATATTTGTAATTAATTTAAGTAAGGCTTTTAAAGTAACTTTCAATTTTCGCTCTTTGCTTTGCTTTTACAATAATTCGGACATTGGGATGGTCGTCAAGTTTTTGCATGTGTAATTTCGTTTTTATTAGGAATATTGCTTCCTCGTCAAGCATGGGGAGGGATCAGAAAAACGAAAAATATAGAAGAAAGTTTCGCGATGGCCACAACATACTAGTTTACTTTTTGGCATTGAATTTGTGCTACCAAAATAAAAAAAAAGTGGAAAAATTTCCCTTTTTTTTTTTCAAAAAGGAGATATTTTTCTAACGAAATCTTTTCTATTCAATTGTAAAAAATATTTTTCATCAAATAAATGAGTAAATAAAAAGATGAATTAATAAATGAAACGATAATGAAACTATAAACAAATAAATAAATAAATTAATTAGTTAATATTTGAGGAAAAATAAATAGGGAATAAATAAAATAGGGAATGTGTAGTGTGTGAATAAGGAAATAAGTGAATGAATGAATAAATATAAGTAAATTATTAAATAAAGGAATGAAAATAATTAAATAAATTAATGAATACGTAAGTAATTTAATAAATGATTGACTGAGTAAACGAGATGAACTATTTCGCTGTGCCCCGCAACACTTAGCGCCGCATTCACTTGGCTAATTGTTTAAAATATTTAAAATACAAATAAGCTAAAAATAGCTAGATAAATAGGGGAATGTGGGGGCAAAGATGACTGAGTTTTTTCAAAATAAAAAAATAGGAAATTTGTTTTGAAAATTACAGTTCATTAAGAAAGAACATTGTATCTTATAATAAAACTTGCATTGAAGCAATATTTTCAATTTTGGCAGTAAATTTGAGTCTTCAAATAAAAAAAAAAGTTGAAAATGTTCACTTGTTTTATGGGGCAAAGTGAAAAATAAAATCTTTTCTAATGAAACATTTTCAATTGGATCATGAAACATATTTTTGATCAAAAGAATGAGAAAAAAAAAAGTTTACATGAAAAAAAAAATTTTTGAATTTTTGGCATTTTGAATTTAAATTATGTTTTTCGCAATCACGAGCGTGTGTGTGTATGAATGCGCGTGTGTTTGTGTAGGCGCATGTGTGTGGGTGCATGTGTGTGCGTGTTGTGTATGTAGTGCTGTGTGTGTACGCGCGTGTGTATATGTAGGCGGTGGTGTGTGTGTGTATGTAGGCATATGTGTTTGTGTCTTTGTGCAGGCATGAGTGTGTGTATGTGTGTGTGTGTAGGAGTGTGTGTTTCTGTCTGTGCGCAGGCATGAGTGTGTGTATGCGTGTGTGTGTGCAGGTAATGGAGGCAACCTGGAAACAGTTTTCGCAAGAGGAGCAGCACCGTGAGGCCGGACGACGCGGCGGCAGGGGCGGCATTTCAGCATTTCACTCCGGGGGTCGAGTTTTTTAAATATGAATTAGCTTAGTATGGAACAAGACTCATATTGGCGAACAGCAAGTAATCATGATATGGGGGAAAGAGTATAGTTAGGAGCGCCCTAAAAAGGTATTTTTTGATATGAAATTTCTTTTTCAAAAAAAGCATGTATTTTTAAAGAGTATCCATGAAAGCATACTATGCATTGAGCAGCTGAAATGGGTTTCTAACAGAAGAAAGTAATGAACATTCATTAAATAGTCACACTTTTTCAAATATGAGCGTAACAATCAATTTAAAATACCAAGGCATTTTCTTGTGAAAATCATGCAGCCACACCACTGCACGGGCCTCTCATAACCATCGTTACACAGAGCACACAAGAACGAGATATTCAGCCTATATGAGGAAATTAAGTCTTTAGATAAAATCAACCATGATTCTTCAGTTTTTTCTGTTCTGAAAAGGCCGGTAAAGACTTGAATTTCTAATACAGTTAACGCTCTTTTGAACGACCTCCTATTACTGCGACCCTTCCATTATAGCGACCGATGCAAGAAGTACCATTTCCTATTCCATAGATGCAATGTTATTCTACTGTCCATTAGAACGTCCGAACTGAACCGTTCATTCCAATACAACGTCCAAAACTAGGTTTCAATTTTTGTATTATCTCCTAGACTAACTATTCGAAGACAAATTTTTGAACAATTTTTGTTTCTGAAGGTAAATTATTTCCATTAAAAAGAATTATTTGTTGGTTTTGGGTCAAAAAAGTGATGAATACTGCACACAAATGGTAGACATTACAATTTTTTTTTTGAAAAAGTCAAAAAAGCGGAAAGCTTCTATAATTGCAGTATTTTTTTTAAAACTTATTTTGTTAAATTTTTGATTCTCTTTTAAAACGAAACATAACTATGAGTATTTGCGTATTTTTTAAAAAAAAATGACTAAATAACATGCGATACGTTATAACGATCTCTCGTTACAGTGACCGATTTTGTTTGGACGACAGAGGTCGTTATAACGATCGTCGACTAATTTAAAAAACGGAAAACACTTGCTCTGTCTGAAAATGTGGCGAGTTTCATCGGAGTACCAGCAAGATTGTTTTTCTTGAACATCGATTTGCGATTTACGTACATTGAATTTGCTCATTTTTTTATCATTCTTCTCGAAAAATTTGGGGGTGCGACCGCCCCCTCTCGATCCCCTTATTTGCCGCCCCTGCGCGGCGGTGGTTCTGGCAGAGGGTGCAGGCGGGAAAATAAATTGATAGGACGCCAAAACAGTCAAATGAGAACGATAGGCAATCGTGATTGCTCAATAAATGAAAAGATAATGAAACAGTAAACGAATAATTAAATGAACAAATAGATTAATCTATAAGGAAAAATAAATGAGCGAGTAAAAGAATGAACGAATACGAAAATCAGTGAATAAATGAATAAATAAGTAAATTAATAAATGAAGGAATGTAAATGAATTAAATAATAAATGAAACCGTAAGTGAATTATATTAAATGATTGAGTGAGTAAATGAAACAAACTATTTCACTTCAATCCTTTCACTTTCACCCTAGCATGTATTTGACTAATCGTACAATTCATTTAAAATAAAAATAAGCTTAATATTAACTAAATCAATACTGCATTGAATATTAGGAGTCCTCAATCAATATTTAAAATGTTAATAATAAGAAATTTATCATTTTATAAGTACAAAAATAATTTTTGACTCACGTCAAAATATTACAATATGAGTATCAATTTTTAAAAACTACCTGTATTATCATATGCTTTAATCTTCGGTGGTATTTTTTTGCCTCACTGGAATAGACTACGTATGGTACTAAATACTTAAAATAATACCAAAAAGGTGGAGCTAAAAGCAGAGTAAATATTTCACCATTTCACTTTGCCCCGCTATTTCACTTTGCCCCATATTTCCCTACTGCATCAAATATCTGAGGTCCTGCACCTAAATTCTGAATTAGTATTTAAGTTGTTAGCAAATTTGCTTGCAAATTTGCAAAAAACTTTGCAAAAAACTTTATTATTAGATAGTAACAAAAATGATTTTAAACTTACAACAAAACATTACAATTTGAGCATCAGTTTTTGAAAATTGCTTGCGATATCAAATGCTTTGATTTATCGAGGCAATTTTTTTATGACTGGAATGGTCAACATGTGTGACAACAGAGTTAAAATACTACCAGATAAGTAGAGCCAAAAGCAAAGTAAATATTTCACCATTTCACTTTGCCAAGCTTTGCCAAGCTTGCTCTTGCCCCACATTCCCCTACTTAACTTTAAAATTCATCTTCTAGCCCAATTCTAAAAATACAAGTGCAAAAATAAGCACAGTCTCTCATATAAAATAAACACACGTATTTTCAATTTCCTTTCACCCAATTTGGACACGCATTGCGGTGAGTACAACCCAATTCCGTGATGAAACAAACTGATTGGATACCTTGTTACATGCAATGAAATTTCGAATACTTATGTCTTAAACTGAGCCACCCGAAAATATTCCAAATATTCTTCAAGATAGTCGAATTTGGAGGGAAGAAAAAAGCAGAGTCAATATAGCTGAAATGGTGATAAGGAAGGAATCAATGGAATTTCAATGAGAAAATATTTATTTAATTTCTTGTTCAACATATGCCAGATCACGTACTCGCGTATCTTATATAAACATCGAGGCTGAAAAATTTGGTTACATGTATA
Source organism: Uloborus diversus (assembly GCF_026930045.1). Lineage (NCBI taxonomy): Eukaryota > Metazoa > Arthropoda > Arachnida > Araneae > Uloboridae > Uloborus > Uloborus diversus. The sequence continues at coordinate 11,505,014 of NC_072731.1, forward strand.
AACATTGCCAGTGTTTGCCGACTCTTTGTTTTAGAATTTCAAAAAGCGTAATTAATTTTACTCCTTCAAAGCCAGAGTTACGTATTAGATGATGGATCATTTCTATTCTTTAGCTTGGGTTTAATTATTCTTTCAGAAATCATTAATTCGGTGTTCAAAAACGGTAATTTATCTCGCAGAATGAGAGTGAATAAGGAAATGTTATTAAACATTTCAAACTGAAAGTTTTTTTATTCTTTGACTAGTGGTACCCGCCCGGCTTTGCCCGTAATAGAAAAATTAAAAGGTCTTTTGGTTCGCCTGTATATTTACAAATAATGTATGGTGAATTTTCTCGCCAATTGGCTTGCGCCCATGTTACGGTTCCACGTTATGATAATTTCGTAATTTACTCGTCCATCTTATGATAGTTTTGTTCTTGAAATTGGAATAAAAAAAAAAACCACATCGAATTTTTGAAAAATCGCTTCGAGGTACACACCCCATGCTACAAACTAACTTTGTGCCAAATTTCATGAAAATCGGCCGAACGGTCTTGGCGCTATGCGCGTCACAGAGTTCCAGACATCCAGACATCCTCCGGACAGAGAAACTTTCAGCTTTATTATTAGTAAAGATAATCAAAAAATGTGCATAAATATCGTAGATTTTGATGAATAATTGTGGGTTATTTGAGTATTTTGATTTAATGTGTTCGCGAAAATTAACAAAACGGTTGAAGAATAGAGCAAGGATATAGAGCATTGTTTGTTGAAAGGTATAAAGTGTGTCGATTGAAGTCATTGAATTGTGATTGTTTATTAATTTCCAACATATAAATAACTATCAGTGAGGACATTGTTATACTACGAATAGAAAACTGCAGCTTCACGTCCTGGAGTTACATGGAACTCATTTACAGTCAGACCTCGATATAGGGTCACCCGCTTATAAGGTCACTCCGCATATATGGTCGCATTTCTAAAGTCCCGGCTCACTGAATAGGAATTCTATGTCACGTATTATCGGATATATGGTCAGGTCATAATGCATTAACCGCTTATAAGGTCACTTTTGTCAGATTTTTTTTGAATGCTTTCAGTGCCTAACAGATTCCATTCACAGAATTCACCGCGATATACGATCCTTAAAAAGTGAAAAGTCGTTTATCTTATTAACGTAGCAGGTAGTGCACAGAATGCAGTAGCAAGTGAGCATTACGACAGTGATACTAAAATATGAAGCAGTAATGCGGGCACTCAGTGTGTACATATTGCACTCTTTTACCAGTCATGAGAAGCTGAAGAAATTTTTAGAAAATAATTAGAAACCACTTTGTTTAAATTAAAGAAAAAACACATTAGTTCTGTATTAATGACAATTTTAAGTAAGGTAAGTTGCTCATCAGTTGTTTGCTTGGGGATATTTGAATGCAGCTTTACTCTAAATGAAAGTTTTAAAAAATAATTTCAAAATTTCTTATTGATTCCAAAAATTTAAATTGGTTCAAATCAATTTAACTATAATAACCTAATTAACTGATAGTTTTAAACGTATTAAATTTTGAAGTGATTTAATGAATTAAATGTTTATTTATCAATGAATATATATGAATCAGTTATAAGGTCAACCCGCTTATAAGGTCAATTTCGTGAAGTCCCGATGGGTGACCTTATATCAAGGTCCGACTGTATTAGCAAATGAACCTAAAAATTGGAAGGGATATGATACAAGAAAAGCAAGAAGAGTAAAAGAGAAACGCATTTCACACAAAAGTAACGAACAAGAATACAACTACTGTCGAGAATTCGAGTAAATGAAATTAAACCAGGAACAGCATAGGAACTTTCTCATATAATCAAAGGTAAGAGTGTAAAAAAAGGATGAAAAGGACTTCTATTATCAAACACAATATTATAATACTCAACAAATCTAATATAATTTGAAAAAATAAAATTTTAATTTTTAAAAAGTATGTCAATAAAATCGCAAAACTTTCTAAAACTCATGCAAAGATTCAAAGAAAGTAATAAAATTAACTCATCTGAAACGTTCAGTGTTTGCAGTTTCTGTGGTAAAAATGATTAAAATACTAATAGTTTTCGCACAAGGTGACCGAGTGAATGAATAATCTCCAGCAAATGAATAGTCGGAAATTCTTCTTTATTCCAAACCACACGACCTTGAGGGTCACAGATCTGGATGAAATTCTGGATTTAGATCAGTTCGCACTGATATGAACCCATGTAAAGCAGTTTGCCTGCATCAGCCCTAGTTTGGCTGCAACGGGGGTACAAATATGTCCAGAAAAACATCGATTTTTCCTTTGAAATTAAACTTTTTTTTACGCTTTTCTTGCATTTGCATGAGCCAATTGAATAGATTCCCAACATAAAATAAATCTTTTCTTCTTCCCTTTGTTGTACTGACAAGAGACGCCGAATGTCTTGAAAGGGTAGATATTGTCCCAAAGTTTCAGACTCCAGTTAAAACGCCATTGCAATTCAGGAAGCCTGCAAATCAGTGTGGTTCAAACGGCAAAAACTAGAGGGTCGTGAATCTGGATAAACTTCTGGATTTAGGTCAATTCGTACTAGATATGAGCATAGGTGAAATAGTTTGAGTGCATAGGCTCTAGTTCAGCACCAAGAAGGGTCTAAATTTGCTTGTTTGGCTTCTTAACTGCAATAGCGTTTTCTTTGGAATTTGAAATTTTGGCACAATATTTTCTCTCCCAAGGCCCGACTAATTAAAAGTGAGGCCCAAGGCCCACAATAATTTGGAGCCCCCCTGACGACTATTATTTTAAAAATGTGTGTATTTTTTGTATAGTTGTAATGATATGCATAATTCCCCTTAGGAAGAGGGGGCCCCAGGCCCAGGCCTAATAGGCCTGTGCGGTAATCAGGCCTGCTTACATCTGTCACGTCTCTTGTTAGTACAAGGTAGGGATGGTGAAATTTGCTCTATACTGTGAATGCATTCAACTGGGCGATACTGCAATGCAATATCAAGAAAAGATTTAAAAAAAAGGTTAATTTCAAATTAAATACCATTACTTTTCTGTAGCCAAACTAGAAACTTTGGACCCCCATTACGGCCGAACTAGAACCCATGTAGTTAAACCGCTTTACCTGGGCTCATATCTAGTTTGAATTGACCTAAATCCCGAATTTCGTCCAGATCAGTGAACTTCAAAGTCGTGCCTTTTGGTAGTTGGAGAAAAGGTATCAAATGTAGGCTTTTCTCTGACGAATTGACAGCAGTGACTTTCTTACATAGAAGTGCAAAAAGAAAGTATTAGAAAATTGTCCACGTGTTATGAATGCTCATTGCTCATACACTGGGTTGCTGTAAGTTTTTTCAATTCTTCTCCAACCCTTAAAAAAAAAAAAAAAAAAGGAACCAAACATCAAGAATCAAGTACAGTCAAATGAAAACAATTAGCAATTGTGATTGCTCAAAAATGAAAATTAATCTGAATTCTGAAATTCTGAATTAAATTATGTTTTTCGCAATCACAAGTTGCAACAGGACCCAGCTCATTGGGGGCTATTGTTTCTAGAAACGGCTCCTGTCCCCTCAAGCCTGCTCCTCCTCCTAGGCGATTACATGTGTCTAGTTGTGTGTGTGTGTGTGTGCTGGCGTGTGTGTAGGCACGCCTGTGCGTGCATGTGTAGGCTTGTGTGTGTGCGTAGACCTGTGTATATGCACGTAGGCGTGTGTGTATGTGTGTAAAGGCTTTAAGTGTGTGTATGAGCGTGCGTGTGTGTAGGACATAGACACCACCGACCAGGAGAAACTGATTCCAGGAGGCAGTGCTCGGAGCCGCGCCTGCAGAGGACGGTGAGTGGTGGTGCTGCAGAGGCTCCAGGTCCAAGCTGAAAAAGGCACGGACATCAAAAACGGTCAAATGAGAACAATAAGCAATCGTGATTGCTCAAAAGCAAAAAAAATGTTTTACTGTTATGGACAAAACGCTAGTTTTCTGCCGCATTATATATATATATATATATATTAGGGTGGTCCTTATTTATATGGGAAAATTTATTTTCCGGAATTCAACAAGTGACGTGCCCTAGTTTTGTGACACTATAATAAAAAGTAATCGGTGCAAAATTTGAACTTGATCGGTCAATAATAGCACGTGCCCCTAGGACGTTGAACTTTAACACTTTTGATAATTTCCCCACAAATCTTCGAGTTTTTACTTCAGACCCCGTACATCATTTCTCCTATGTTTTCAAAATATTTTTACAGCGAGGTAGCACTAAAATTAATCGTTTTAATTACTTCATATCATCTAAAGATTTTACATTGAATTAGAATGAAATAGTGCTTTAGAAACTTTACCTTAATCGTACGCTTTTCTCAATGTATCTCAATCGTGTGCATTTTTTTCCCCGATAGTCTTGGACTGCTCGTAAAATACTAAATTGCTTTTGTGACTCATATTTGGTAAAATGATTGTGAAATTCTTCGATTAATTGTGCTCCTCTTTCAGTTGTATCATTCACAACTTTCAGCATTTTAACGATATCTCTTCCCTTTAAATAGCTTCCTTCATTTTTCCATGAATCAGGATCAAATAGGAAAACATCTTTTGGTGTTTGTAACTTATCAAACAGTTTTATTGACTTGTAATTGATTCTATAAAGAGGAAGATCTTTACTAAGAAAGTATTCCAAATCATCTAATGTTATCAGAAATTTTTTTTATACATTCATCAGACACGTTTTCCTATTCAGCAAGCATTTTTTTTGAAGTAGTCTTTTCCTATCTTCAAAGTAAATTAATTCCTTCATACAATACGGACAAAGCTACTAGTTCATCCCCTAAGTACCATAAGTGATTTATGAATTTTTCAATCACTGCTTCTGCTGCACGTTTGCCATTATATTGTACGTTGCAGGTTTTTTAGACACTAGACTTTATATTAATTTAAAAGGCCTAGAATGGGTTGCTGCGAAAAACTATATTTTCATACAACATTTAACTGTAAAACAGCATTTACGGGCATTCTTTTCATGTAAGGTCAATTTAAATTGTTTCCTAAATATATAAATATTCAAACAATAAATTCCTTTTGCCACCCATCTGGCTCACAGATAAGCCTTAAGTTGCCGAAAACATCCCTGTAGGAGGGAGGACTTCAACCAGAAATATTATTACACGTTATGAGAATTCTCTGTCATATTTCTTAATTCCGTTTTCTACGAACAATAATATGTCATCAAATTCTTCTTTTAGAATTTAAGTGGTATGTGTACTTTTTGAATTTTGAAGCGTTAAAATGATGGAATATCGAGTCTAGAACTAAGAAAGGTAAGAACTTCTTTAAAGACACTCTGCAGTACGATTTCAAGTGCATGAAGATAGCAATACAAATGCAATATATCACCGTTCTGCTTTTCCTCTAAAAAATTACATGCACAATTTATACGGCCGGTATTGTAAGCCGCTGTATAAAACACTACAGCTTGAACAGTTAGCAATAATGAGCAATCATCTAAGAATCATATACAACTGAAGAAATATCTCAGGAATTCTGAGTAGCTGTTAACATTAGGACCTGAAGCTATCGTGGTAAGCCTATCGGCGTTTTTGTTTTTCAGTTACATCTGGATGTAGCTTTGTATTCCAAGGAATGCCTAAAAAATCTAAATTTAAATTCATGAAATCTGATTTTACCTCTCGAAGATTTTCTCTTGCTCTCTCAATGGATGTACGATTGATTATAAGGTCATTTGGATTTAAATTTACTGCATCTACATAGGCTGTTAATAAATGAGCAGCATCTTTGTCCCTAATATGGCATTTGTCTAACAATAATGAAATACGAGCAGATATCAATAGTTGTCAAGCTTTTTTGCGTTGTGGTAGACCACATATAGAAACTAGTATGTTGTGGCCATCACGAAACTTTCTTCTATATTTTTCTTTTTTTTTCTGATCCCTCCCCATGCTTGACGAGGAAGCAATATTCCCAACAAAAACAAAATTACACATGCAAAAACTTGACGACCATCCCAATGTCTGAATTATTGCAAAAGCAAAGCAAAGAGCGAAAATTGAAAGTTATTTTAAAAGCCTTGCTTGAATTAATTACAAATATTTTATTTGTTAACAAACATAAGATGGCAACAGTTAAAAATTTTAAATCATTGAGATAATATTTCCTATCATTTCCATACAATTAAAATCACGAGAAATACGCAGACGACAATCTATTACGATTTATTCGCAAAAAAAAAAAATAAAAAAAATCAACACCTCTTGGAGCGATCGGCGTCAAAATTGAACCAAAGCCTGTTTACAAATGGATTCACATATATTCCAAATTTCAACCAGAACGTAGCATTACTTCTTGAGATAGGGCACTCAAAATGGAAAAAAAGAACGGGTGATTGCGCTACCCCCTTTTTAGCTGTTGACACAAAAATAAAATCAGTTCTTATACCCACTAAGGGCTACTTGCCGATAAATTTTTCTTTCATTCCGTTCATTATTTCTTGAGATACAGCAGTCACAATTGACGACAAAAAACGTTCTATAGCTCAACCCCCGTTTGAGTTATTGACACCAAAATTGAATCAGCACCTGTTCCTGTTAATACCAACATATGGACCAAATTTTGTTTGATTCCGCCAGTTACTTCCTGAGGAATAGCAAGCACGCGTAACTCGAAAAACGTCCCATTGCTCCACCCCCCTTGGAGAAATTCGCGCCAAAAACTAATGGGCACAAGTTCACATAGGGGCACATATGTGTACTAAATTTCGTTCGATTTCATGCGGTAGTTTTTGTTGTAGAGCGGCCACAAAAAACTGGTCACACACAGACGTGACACACATACATACACACACACACATACATACACACACACACAGACAGACAGACATTTTCCAAAAATGGTCGAAATGGACTCAGCACACCTCAAAACGTTCAAATCCGTCAAAATTCGAAATTCGAAAATTTGCACGAATCCAATACTTTCTTCTATATATTAGATATAGAAGAAAGTAAAAAGGATCAACAGGTTAGGATAGATACCAATTTCGGATTCTAAATCTTGTGAATTGCAAGAGAAATTTAATGATGATAAAGGACTATGTACTGAAATAGAAGACAGTTTAAAGTATAGATTTTTACATTATCCCGATCTGGAATTTTTTGAAATTTATATTTTAGATATGGAAAATATAGTTTATTTTTATGGTAGGGTAATCGAGGATTTTTCAAAATTTAATTATAAGAATGCATAAACATTTAAGTATATAACTAAAGAACAGTGAAGTAAAATATAATTGTCATTACTTAGAATAGTTATAGCATGGAAACCTAGTGACCCTATTTGCCACACCTATTACATACACAGAAATTTTTCTAAATCAACACTCCCAAAGCCTGGAGGAGGCAATTTGTTGTTGTCAAAAATCATTCATTAATGGCCTAGGTCATTCATTGTTGGCCTTTAGAATCTCTTGTGTCCATCTTGGTGGAAAAAAATGTTTCCCTGTCGCTTGATTTGAAGCGAGCGCGAATAGCGTTATGCCTGTCTCAAGGCCATTGGTTACATGTACCCTATGTAATATGTAAAATTTTACAGAATGAAAGTTTGAGAATGGTTGGTCTGGAAGTAGAAACATCTATTGAGGTTCAAAATTACTTTAAATATGAAACCTAGGAATATTTTTACACAGAAATGAGAAAATCTGCAATTTTTTCTTCGAAATTAAAAAAGGGGGGCCTAGGGTCACGTGTTAATATTGATGGATTGACTTAAAATTTTGCATGGATCATTTATTTGTATAATGGAACAAATTGAGGGGGCGTCGTGTAAAATATCTACAACTTCAAAAATAAGGACCACCTTAATATATATATATATATATATATATATATATATATATATATATATATATATATATATATATATATATATATATATATATATATACATGTGTGTGTGTGTGTGTGTGTGTGTGTATGCATATATTTTTATGAAAGGGAGCTAAGTGTTCATTTTCTTGTCCGTTTTTACTCTATATGGTACAATCATGCTAATGCAGAGCTTTTATTGTAATGAAATACCAATGCTTTAGTCTTCCAGTATATTCAATGAACAGATTAAAGTTACTTTGAATCAAAATTTATTTATATTTTCCCCTAGAAAGGCAGCTTATAACACTATTCTTTGTCTAAGTTGAAACACCAATGAATACTTCTCTATAGAAACTATACTCTCTATAGAAACTTCTCTATATATGCAAATTAATACACTTATAGAAATGTGGTAAACTTTCTGGTGAAGTTTGGCGCCATTGCATCTTCACTTGGTAATTTCAGCTGCGTTTTCTCGTCAATCTCTTTTGAATACTTAAAGGCATTTTTGTAAGGGATGAACATCGGAATCTTTTCAGAATAATTGATTGTTTTAGATACGATTTAATGAAAACACGGTTTAGTATAGCTATTTCTTCTTTAATGATGAGAGTTGAAGTTTAAATATGCTGTGCCTGATTGACTCGGTTAAGAAAAGAATATCAACAGTGGATGAATGATTTAATCTTTTACAAAGCTCATGAAATGCAATGACAATTGAACTCAAATAAACAAATAAAGGTTTTTTTTCTGTTTTTTAGCATTAAGTTTATAGCAATACCAGTTTAAAGCACCTCTTTGCCATTATTAAATACATTGTTGCTTTTTCTTTCCTCCTGGATAATGCGTTTTTTCGTGAAACACAATTAAAGTGGGGGAAAAAAATATCTTGAAAATATTAGATGCTTAAAAGATTTGGAAAACGAAAAAAGAGGAAAGATTAGGAACAGTATGATGATGGACATATATTGAACAACTATGAGCTCAGATTTAAAGAAAACTACTCTCATTCTCAACAACAGAGACCTCCCTGACATCATGCGCTCGATATGATGTCAGGAGCATGCGCATTAGAATCCTGTTCAAATCAAAACTGACGACTTACAATTTCAGACTTTTCGATCACACCGCACAGTTAGGAACAAAAAAAATTTCAATTACGCAACTTAAACAGTCAGCAAAAAAAAAAAAAAAAAAAAAAAAAAAAAAAAAAAAAAAAAAAAAAAAAAAAAAAAAAAAGGAAATTACAAATCAAATTTCAAAAACCCATTTGTTGGCATCATTCATAGCTTCAAAGTTGGTGATTAAAATCTTGGCATCCAACCGTGCCAATGTGAAATAGTAAAATGGCAAATGAAAGACCACAGGATGCACAAAGGACTATGGTTCTAGATTTTCTAGTAAATATTGTCTTGACGGGCACAATCATTTCTCTACTGCAAAACACAGCGAAACCTTATAAACTTAATTATAAGTTGAGATTACTGTTGTTGCATTCCATGAAAATAAAATGGCGTTTAACTAACGCTTGGGTTTTTGAGATCATTTCTCACCATTTTCCCACCCTTTCCTCAACAGCACAAATTGGACACTCAGTGGTGATTTGTTTTCCCTTCTTATTTCCAGTCGATAAAAGAAGTTTCTTTTTCCCTATAATGCAAAACCGATACGAAGCGTGATTTTTTTCCCTTAAAAAGATTCTACATTTCTTCTTTTTTTTTCGCTTTTCCCTTTTCCATGCACTAAGCTTTCTTCTATCTTTTTCTACTTCTTTAATAAAAAAATCAGCTGATTTAATCTGAATAATCTATTATGAAATCCGCTTCAGCGGTCAACCGAATTAAGAGATCTCACTGACGGAATAAATTTAAAGAGTATCTACATGAACCATTTTTAAATATGTTTTTTCAAAGATTAATTAAGTTTCTAAAATGCCACTGCTAAAGAAATCCTAAACTTTTACGGTAAAAGTTACTGGCATTCATGTTGGCAGTAATTTTTCCGTAAATTCCAATTTTACTGTAACATTTTACGGTAAAATAAACGAGAGTTAAAATACGCAAAGTGCATTTCGCAGGTTCGATCTCGAGGCCTTCGGATTGGTAGGCGGCTTTGCTATCTACCATACGAGTTAAAACGCATAGAGTGAGGGGAAATACGGTATTATTTGCTTCGCATTGTAAGTCACGTGGTGTATCAATTGGAGTTGAATTCTTTTATTTTTACTTCCTTTTACAAAAAAGGAAGTATTGTATTCGCGAAAAAACATTTCACCCAAAAATCGGCCTTAATTTCCATTTTTCTCACCCCCGAATGAATGTTGTTTTTTTCCCAACCCGACCACACGTGGATATGTGCCTTGTAACGTACAGACACCCAAAATATCCATTTTGACGATCCCCGAGTTAATTACAACGAGTTTTCTCGTGACGTCGTATGTATGTATGTGCGTATGTGTGTATGTATGTCGCATAACTCAAGAACGGAATGTCCTAGAAAGTTGAAATTTGGTACATAGACTCCTAGTGGAGTCTAGTTGTGCACCTTCCTTTTTGGTTGCATTCGTATGCTCCAAAAGGGGTCTTTTGCCCCTTTTTGGGGGGAAATCATTGTTAATTTCGATGTAAACTCAAGTGGTGTTATAATTTGGCGGAGACTTGGCGCCAACTTGGCGACAAATTTGACGATTTCTTTTTCTAATTTTTTTTTTTTTTTTTTTTTTTTTTTTACATCTGGTTTCAATTTGGCCACTGTTGGTGATATTTAGAGAGTAAGATATTGAATAATATTGAAACTGCCAATAATGAGAAAATGAAATTAAATTGGAGTAAAAGGAAGTCGTGTGATGCACATCAGCTCGTTTTCGGTACAATTTCCTGTAAATTTTTTTTTTCTGACTGTAAACACTCCATTTTACAGTATTAATTACCATAAAAGTTTCTCGAATTTTTAACAGTGACATAAAAATTAAAGAAAAAAATATCTGGTCTCTAATTATTTGCGGAACAAAAAACTCTTACAAATCGTTTGTTCAAGTATCGCTTGCTTCGTTAAAGTGATTTCACTATCGAACAATCGCAAATATAAATTATAGGTAATAGCCGTTCAAGAACAAAATTTGCGCAAAATAAGCAATCATTTGAAAGAGTCTTTTGGCACTCGACATTCGATTATAAAGTCATTCAATACATTCACTTTTTTACGGAATTACGTTAAAGACTTACGTATAATCAGTTTCCAAATGGGATCGTTTCCAAAATTTTAAAAGTATTTTTTTCTGAAAAAGCATGCTTAAAAACATAGGATCTGACCATTTTTTTAAAAATAATTCAAATTTAATATTTAAAAAAAGAAATATTTTAATCGGTGCGCTTTCATTGCTTACGCTTCTGCTGATGGCATCACAAATGCTGAAATGCTATTCACTGATGCCATTCAACGAGAACAATATTTAATTCGCATCTTTACTCACTTGTACTCGCAACGATATGGTTGATAGCAAGCGTAGAGCACAATATTTAATTCGCTATTGAATTATCATAAGCTGGAAACGTGGTAAACAGATGTGTCAAAGTACATCATTTGTGACCTCATAAAGACCACGCCTTGTTTTCAAAATCGGACATTAAAAAAAAAAAATAATTAAAAATTAAGCGTTGGGAAAATGTAAGTTTTTTTCTCGCTCCATGTTGTTTTTCTTGCTTAGTCTATCAATTTCAGTGACTAAAAGTAGTACTTTTGACTGAAAGAAACCCCATTATGAAGCCATTAGATTATCAAATAGTTCAAGCGAATCATGGATTATGAAATCTTTCCAAGTAATTATTAAACAGCCAAATATTTATAGATTCATTTGAAAAATATATCCGATTATGATTGCATTGGATATGATCATTCGATTATATAGCATTCAATTAACCATCCAAATGTTATAGTAATGATCTCATATTATCTTGAATCTTCAATTATCTCTGTTATAGCATCGACATTCTGTGATAAAAAAACATTTTGTACAGCAAAAGCCAGCATTACCTATAGTTGACACCAATACATTTTATCTTTTCACAAAACATAGTCGGGAACAACCTTGAAAACACCTGCCTACTATTTCACTGGTGATTTTCTCTGTTAAACTATCTATTATATTTTTTAAACGAAGTACAATATTCTTTATCTTTATCTTTATTACTAATAATAAAGATGAATGTCCCTCTGTCTGTCAGGATCTCTGTGACACGCATAGCGCCTAGACCGTTCTGCCGATTTTCATGAAATTTGGCACAAAGTTAGTTTGTAGCGTGGGGATGTGCACCTCGAAGTGATTTTTCGAAAATTCGCTGTGGTTCTTTTTCTATTCCAATTTTAAGAACAAAATTTTCATAAGATGGACAAGTAAATTACGAAATTATCATAACGTGGAACCGTAACATGGGCACAAGCCAATTGGCGATATACGAAATTATCATAACGTGGAACCGTAACATGGGTAAAAGCCAATTGGCGAGAAAAATTCACCATACATTATTTGTAAATATACAGGCGAACCAAAAGACCTTTTAATTTCTTTAATACGGGCAAAGCCGTGCGGGTACCACTAGTTTGAAATAAAAAGAAATAGAAAATTTTATAAAAAGAATGAAACCGCAGTTAATGTTAATACTAAGACGAAATCATGAATAAAACTGAAAATTATACTGTTATATACGAGAAAATCTTAAACTTATGCTGTAAACCGTGGCTAAGTGATATTCTACAAGATGGAAATTATATTTTATGATTTAAGTGTGAGTACAAATCTTCGTCTTGACACGAAAAAGCAGATACTACAGTGAACTTCTGATCATCGGCCGTCGGATTATCAGCAATTTGAAGTATCCGCGGACACTTTCACAATGTTCTTTAAAACTTATGATTGCGTAATTATTCGCTTTAAAAATTTAAATATTTTACATTCAATGTTAGTAGATGCAATATAGCAATATGTTTAGTTACAAATTAAATGTATGTGTGAGTGATATTAATATTATTCGGAATATCCGAGGTTTTCGCTTATCCGCGGATAATCGAGAGTTTATTGTAAATATAAGATTTTAGTGTTACCAATAAAAAAAAAAAAAAAAGAACAAAAACCGCAGTCAGTTTATGGAGGAACTAAGAAAGTGAAGTACACAGGAGAGTAATTTCAGGTTTCAACTAGAAAAAATTCAATTTATTACCTAAGAGTGATGTAAATTTTTATTTAAAAGTTATGTACAGTGCTGGCCAAATTATTAGACTAAGACTTTTAAAAGCAAAGTCTTTATTGATTACATAACTATAGACACATTAACGAACAGTGAAAAAATTATCTAATATTTAGTATGCATTCCCTTGTTCTTGATGAGCATTTTAAGTTTTTTTGGCATACTTTTCACAAGGTTTACACCATTTCTTAACTTTTTTAAAAAGGAAGTAAAAAATTGTTTATACTCACTATTATGTATACTTACATACACACACTCACTAATTACCTAAAACTAACTTTAAATTTAACAGAACACACACTAATAAAAAGAACTAGTGAACTGTTTAAGCTGATTGAGGTTATGTTCCTCGTAGGTAGATAAACAAAGAACATAAACAAAGCAGAAAGTGCTGCTACCTGCAAACATTAAATTATGCTAAAATAACGTAATATTCAGTGTACTGTATGTACTGTACTTCAGCAATAAAATAAATAGTATTTTAGTACAAATAGTGTACAAAAAACAAAAAAAACTTTTTAGTCTGATAATTTGGCCAGCACTGTATAAGATTTTAGTGTCACAGGAAAAAAGAAAAGAAAAGAAAAGAAAAGAAAAAACGCAGTCAGTTTTTGGAGGAACTAAGAAATTGAAGTACAGGAGAGTACTTTTAGGTTTCTTTAGGTACTTTTAGGTTTCTAGAAAAAATTGAATTTATTACTTAAGAGTGATGTATATTTTTATTTAAAAGTTATGTATTTGTAAAAGAAATTTGAAGTTCCTGAAGAAATAACCGCTTTGTTTACATGCTGAAATATGAAGCTTTAAACTTTAACATTTTCAATTTAAAGTAGCAAATCGTTTTATAAAATTGAAGAAATGAGATGTGTCCGAAACTGAAATGAGAGAAAAAAAAAATGCGTTTGAATTTGGCCATAGTGTCATAAATATAAAAAGTTCAGATTGGAAAATAATTATTTTATTTATTTGAACAGAAAAGTTTCAGTTTGTTAATTAAGTTGTGATAAATTAAATGTTTACACTTAAGGGAATGTAATTTCCTTCCTTGTCAAAGTTACTGAAACCAAAAAGGACTTTATACATAGGGTAAGATTATTTAAGTACGAAAAGAAAAATTAAATTATACTTGAATATACATATTATTTTAAATATAAACATTCATAAACGTTTTACTTTCATATTTGAGGATGATAGACCACACTTAATAACAAAAGTATAGGAAAATAATAATAACATACACTTCAAAGATAAACGTTTAAATTTAATAATGATACACCGAAGTAAATTTAGTTTTGCGCTTTTCAAAAGAAAATCTAATTTTAAAAATGTATCCTTGAGAAGATTTTGTAATATAATACAAAATTATTCCTACATATTATTTTCTTTGTATTAAATAAAACACCAGAGCTTGAAGTGATATTATCTGTTTAGTAGTTCAAAGGGAAAAACAATTCTATTAGCTTAGGAGTACTAATTACGATTGTAGCAACTGTTTGAAACAAACTAGTGTTAAAAAACGATTGAATCTGAAGATCAAGATTAAGGTTTAAGATCTCAGCAATCAAATAGAATGTAAGTACAAATTATTTGTTTAACAAATTGCAGTCGTTGAACATTAGGAACCTACTTGAAGTCGAGTAATGTTTTTTTGGGTAATTTCAAATTGAATAAACGTCACGTGTTATACATTTGTACTCATTAAACTGAGAAAATATTTTATTCTTCTCACTCGTAGAAGCATGGAAATTTGTGCTAATTGAAATGCAAGAAAAAAATTTACAGGTGAATCTAAATACATAATGAATAACTATGTAAAATAAAAGAGATCAACTTTATTACTTTTAAAAGTGATAATGGAATTTATGAAGACTGCGATCCCTTAAAATTGATTAATTCTGCTTTTCTGTGATTTACTTTCTACAGAAGGAACGGGTATCGAAGATTTCTTGAAAATTTCGATTTTAGTGGCTATTTTTTTTTTTTTTTAATTCTAAAATGGTTTATTGAGATAATACTAAAGCCAAAAAATGTTGAACAGGATCATCCGATTCTTACAAAAGAGAGATAAAAAGGTTATGTTCCAGGTTTTCCTCCTCAATGTTTTCTTGTAAGAAATGTATACATTCACGTACAATAATGGCCAAAATCGTTTACACTTTTGAAAATTTTTCAAATTTGCATGATTATATGAAAATATTACGTTTTACTGGTAACAGACTCATATATGAATGACTCAATTGCCAAATCGATTAACTCCACTTAAAAAAAAAAATCTTCATTTCTGCTTTAATAGTGCTTTATCAATGCTTAGCATGTGAATTTATATAAAAGTTTTGGTTCAGTACATTTCTGACCATGTGATGGCAGAAAATGGAACACGAGGACCTATTCACTCCTATGGATAACATCATCTTCTTCATCACTTTTCTCGACTTTTTGTTTTATGGAGTTAATTGATTAGGCAAGTGAGGCATCCATAGATCACTGCAAAAAGAATTTGATACTGAGTTTGATACAAAAAGAGGAAAAAAAAGAAAGAAAATTCAAGTATTTACAATACAGAATCTTTATCCAGCCCAGGGAAAAGCCTGCAGTGTTTCGTGCTACATTAAGCTAATTAAAATTTACATAATATTTGTATGAACACTTAGGCATTACTGTAAGTACCTTTCATCAGCAACTTGACAGAAGTACTTGTGTCAAAAAATTCCTAAAATACAAAGCATCAATGAATCTTAAAATGCAATTTATGCCTCTTTTTGTTACATTTTGTCTTATATTTTCCCTGAATAGTTGCTCAATATTATTGACACATGAAAACTTCCAACCAGAACACGTTTTGACGATTACACTCTGGCCTTAGTATTAATTTGCAATTTAAAGTTAGGACATTAAGTTTAATTGAGTTTTGAATATGTTTTCTACTGAAGTTCCTTAATTAGTAAAGTATATTTTTGTTTTCACATCCAATTAGTTTAGACACGACTTGAAAAATTGTTGACAAAAGTCTAAAGACCACATGTTGCCTTTGCAAAAGGCAGTCAGCCCATTTCTTATGAAATGGACAAATCGTGAAGCAAGAATGCATCTTAAAACTCAATCATCTGTTCTTTTATTTATTTATTTCAAAGAAATGGAAAATTTCGTCATAAATATTTGCTGAATATTGTACTGATGCATGAAAACAAAAACTGCCAAAACACGTTTTGGCATTAAATAAATTTGCATTTTAAAGTTAGGACATCAAGTTTAATTGATTTTTGATTATCTTTCTTTTTCTGATTCTTCAATTTCAAAAAGTATTATCTGTATGCAAAAGTAATATCTGTATTCAGTCATTCCAGTCATGCTTTTAACTAAACTCTAGTGTCCACACTACAAAGCTGTCAGTTTAATTGAAATCTTGATACAAGAGTATACTTTTGAACTCAACCACCTGTATTCCTTTTTGCAACTACAATAG
This sequence comes from Uloborus diversus, assembly GCF_026930045.1. Taxonomy (NCBI): domain Eukaryota; kingdom Metazoa; phylum Arthropoda; class Arachnida; order Araneae; family Uloboridae; genus Uloborus; species Uloborus diversus. The sequence goes on from NC_072731.1 coordinate 11,521,583, forward strand.
CACCATTTCTTTACATTACGGAATATTATACTGCGGTATTAAAAATACCTACAAGAAAACCTCCTTCGTGTATTAATATTTTTCAGTGCAGACCTCATTCTTGATTATGTGCTGGTTACCTTTCCTTTTAATGATAGTTTGATTTTAGAAGAATACTTCATGTTACTTGTGCTTAGTTGATTCATGCTTTTAACGTTTACACTACAAAATCAAACAATCCCTTGTCAACATAGCACATATACAGTTAAGTGAACTGTCTTTAGGATTAACAGACAAAGACCTGACAACAACATGGCAACATGATACAGTCTACTTCCAAAACAATTGTATACGTCTCGGTGTAAGTCGTGAATTTCCAACTCCTGTGCTTTTTTTATACTTTTAAGCAAATAAATATAAATATTTTATAATGTGAAAACTCTCTTGCTTTAAATTCTCTGAAAATATCTATCAAACTTTTTGTATCATCTTAAGCTTTATGAAATATGCTTTCATAATTGTATTTTCATTCGTTAAACCTTCAGTACACAGTTTCGTCAATAGAGAAGTGGATAAACTGCATATAATTTCTGACTGCAATGTCTCTGCATATACAGTCGAACCTCCATATATCGAACTTGCACACATCGAAATTTTCTATGTATCGAAATCCCAGCAAATTTCTATGTTCATTACATGGAAAAATTATTTCTGTATATCGAAAAAATCTCTATATATCGAAATTTTTTTCGGGACATTTGTAGATTTTGATTCAACTTCAGGCTGTTTGTCTCATGAAAAATGAAAATTAGGGGAGAAAAATATGTTTACTTAAGATTGCTGCGAAACTCAAGGAATCTGGGATTGAGGGCTGTGTAAATAGATCGTTGTTCTGTTCTGGAGTTCTTAAATTCCCTCAAGTTTAATTCAAATCTTAGTTGTAACCAGTAACACTATAAAATCACTTTCAAGCTATTCCTTTCGTCTGTTGATTATCATTCCTAATCATTCAAGTTAAGTAGATTGATTTTTTACTTTCCTCTCGATTAAACTGTCAAAACGAAACAACCCTAATGTTGCGAATCAAGTTAATTGCCGAAGAATGAAGATGTATGACGGCGCAAAAATGTAATTTTTGTTATTTTTTTAATTATCAATTTTCATTTAATCCGATGCTCGTATAAATTAGAAAATTGGATTTCATGTAACACGAAAATTATCTTTAATTTTATTCTTTTAGGAGATTTGTACGATAAAATACGATCGTTTCTATATATCGAAATTTCTATATATCGAATTTTTTCCGGCAATTTGCTACTTCGATGTATGGAGGTCCTACTGAGCATGGTGTTCCGTTTTAACCTGCAAGACCTTTATCTTCGCAACCGTTAGTCCTGTATGTATACTTCCGATTGCAAAAATGTACAAAATTAGATGCTGCGTTAAGATATTGGAAGTTTTAGACGAAAATAAAAATGAGTCAAAAAATACGAAATTTAACTTTTTATACGAGCTCTAAGTCTCCTAACTAATATTTAAAAATAATCTCCATTAAAAACTATTAATAACACAAAAAATTTGATATTTATGCAACCAAAACTTCAAAAGATATTCCAGTTTAAAGTTTTAAGGGGCCATACAGAAGATGAGAATGGAACTCATCACTCTTTCAGAAGTAAGAAAAACAAGGTATTTATATTTTTCATTGCTATTCGAAAATAAATGCAAATGATATGCTTTGATACGCAAAAACACACTACAAAACCTCGAATAATTTGAAAAGTCACTCTATGCACACATGTAATTTTAAACACTTGTTAACCACAATATTTTCCCCAAAAGGTGTGAATGACAGCGAGTGATAAGTAGTATAAGGCACAACACGCTGCGTTTCATATTTCGGTGAATATTGGTCGTACTAATTTCAAACTCTTTGTGTTGGAACTATTTTTCAATGGAAATTATTTCCCTAAATATAAGTTAGAGGACCTGAGGCTCGTATAAAAAGTTAAATTTTGTATTTTTTGAATCATTATTTTTTCCCGCTTCAAACTTTCAATATCTTAACCCTGCATCTGATTTGGAACATTTTTGCAATTGGAAGTATACATCTAAGAATAACGGTTGCGAAAATAAAGGTCTTGGAGATTAAAATGGAACACCCTGTGTAAGATACTATATGAATATAATATGGATAAAAAACTTTCCATACAGTTTGGTTACACTATCAACGGCATCTTAATTTTTACCTTTTCCCTATGCGTTCCATGGGAGGACACTTTTAAAAGTCCTAACAGAAAAGCAGCGAGAATCGTGAGAAGTCATCCACGCATTGGCAAGAATCACGCACTAGTTAGTTGAAGCGCAACCAATTTGTCTCGCCATTGTCTTCTGAGGCCGATCCTCCCTTCCATCCTTCGGTGCACCCTGCCACAGGTGGTAACCAAAGAGGTTGCATCCTATGGAACAGGCATCATTCTGCAGTGTGAAGAGGAGGAGCTCATTATGCAAGATGGCAAATCACGTGGGATGCTGAGTGAAAGAAAAAGAAAAACTCATGAAGAGTTGATTGTTGTAATTAATTTAATATGCGTGTCCGTGGCAGCTTTTCATTATTTTTTTCTCGCTTTTTTTTGTTACTTGCTTGACGATCTCATTTCATGTTCTTGAGAGGATAGGAGTGTACTAATGACATTTGTTATGATGCAGAGAGCCAAAAGATTTTAATATAAAATTTAGAAATTACGGTGCAATCTCGGTCAAACGGACTAACTTGAACTAATCGCAGTTCGGATAGTAGAAAATCAGGATAATCGGAGGTATATGGGTGTACACAAAACAAATCCTTAAATAAGCAGAATGACCACGTATTGGGGGGGGGGGAAATGATTTGCAATAATAATAATAATAATAATAATAATAATAATAATAATAATAATAATAAATAAATAACATTGAGCTGAAATATCGCTTTCACTTACGTTCTTCAGCTACGGGGCGGTTACTTGAAGCTTTATACAAAGAATTGTTTACAAGACAATAAAAATTGTATCAATATTTTATCACGTGATGTCTTAACAAAGAATTGGTCCACTGTCTTCTGTTTCAAACACGTGTGAAGTTCGAATGCATTCTATTTTTAATAGTCGAGCGAGAGAGATTTCTAGCTGACTCTCCAACCATGTTTTTTTACATACCATATTTTATTGCACAATCTGTGCAGGAATTGAACTGTTTATAAGAATAAAAAGCGAACGCGTTGCATTTATTTTGTTACGTTCTTTTGTTATTGTAATTTTAAAATATCTATGTAAATATAAAATTGTTTAAAGTCAAAAAAACTTTATCCGAAGATTCCGGATAAACGGGAGCCAGATTAACGAATTGTTACTGTACTAACTTTTTTTTTATCATTACAAGAGCATAACTATTTTCTGAGAAGTTGTCATTAATGTAATAACAGACAAAGAAGGAAAAGCAAACCCAAAGCATATTCACATATTTAATAATATAAAAGCTGAAGAAGGAAACATAAAAGAAAACGTAACCAAAGCGATATACATTTCGAAATAAGCATATTGTCGGCAAAACAATACATGAAGACGTGAAATACACCGCCAGCTCAGTCATTTCCAGCTGAGGACTGTAGTTTCGTGCTTATTAGCACTCATCAGCCCCGCATAGGAAAGTGACTGAACTGGAGATGGAAAACCTCTTAAGGAAGCCAAGAGTGCTAAACGAACTGGTAGCTAATATAGAATTAGAAGACCAGACGAGTGACCGAAGCAATGGTTCGGTTCAACTCGAAGATTGAAAGCAAGGCAAGGTATATTCAGTAAATTACCGCCATTAGCCAGGGCTAAAGCAGAAATACGTGAAATACATCGCCAATTCAGTCATTTCCAGCCGAGAACTGCAGTTTCGTGCTTATTAGCACTCATCAGCCCGGCATAGGAAAGTGACCGAACCATTGCTTCGGTCCCTCGTCTGGTCTGCTAATTCTATATTAGCTACCAGTTTGTTTCGCACTCTTGGCTTCCTTAAGAGGTTTTCCATCTCCAGCTCAGTCACTTTCCTATGCCGGGCTGATGAGTGCTAATAAGCACGAAACTGCAGTCCTCGGCTGGAAATGACTGAGCTGGCGGTGTATTTCACGTATTTCTGCTTTAGCCCTGGCTAATGGGCGGTAATTTACTGAAAATACATGAAGACTTTCGTTCCTTTAGAATACAGACTATTATGTGTGAAAATGACTTCCTTTGATGACTTTTCTGCAAAATTTATTAATCTTGCCACAAATGCTCTTCACTTCGCTACCCAACTAACTGCCTAGATGCAAACTGTATCGTTTAAAACTAAGTACAGATCTTCGCAACAGTATATCGCCAATTACCTATAAAAACGATTTTTTTTAGCTTCATGGCCTTTATATAACAGCAGTAATGATTCAAAAAAAAGCAGTTATAGTTTGAATTTTGTTTATTTTTCAGTCATATGTTATAAGCTAGTTAAATTTTAATTTTTCGTGGTATCAGATAAAAATTGTAGGGGGGACCTTGGTTAGTTGTGCCAGGTGCAAGTTGTGCCTTCGAGCCTCCTGACTGAGCCAATAGGTTTCAACACCTATCACGTCATGCGAGTGATCAGGTTTATGGTCTTAATGTCTTGTGTAAGTTTGGAAGTATAGCGTTGGACTGTTTTCAAGATAAAAATATTTATTGTGTTTTCTACAGCAAAAGTAAATTTTGTGACCTGCATTGGAATTGTTATTGCCACTAATGACACTGAAGTGTGAAAATTTTCCTAACATTATTTAAATACCTATATTTAAATACCTATATTCGAGCTGTTATTCTATTCATTTCATTTGTTGATCAAGATACTATATCGGAAACTATTCAGTAAAGTTCAAAATGGCATAACATGGGACTAGTAGTGACAAATTCAAGGAGATACATTGTGACAGTGTCACTACTCTCCCCGGTCCGTTATCCATCAGAGATGAGAGCGTTGATGACCAAAATGATAGTGAACATAATAAATATGAAGCTGTTATCAATGCCCGCACTTCAGCAATAAATTTAGGCAATAATAGTAAGAATGCAAAGAAGTCTTCAGAGCGGAGAAATCTCATTGAATTTGATGAGTCTATGGCAGTTGACATTAGCAATGTAACAGTGGTTCGTTTTATAGAAAAAAAGACGGCCACCTAAAGCTGGAAATTAAAAGTGCAAGCTCTCCGTTCGTAAATGTTTTTAACATGTTATTTTAGCAATCGCACCTAAAGAGAAAATTCGAGCAAAACAAAAAGCAAGAGAACGCAAGAAACAAATTGAAGAAGAAAAAGCAAAATTTAAACTGTACGGAAATGCCAAAAAGTGCACAAAAAATGACACCAACGTTATTAAAACAATTGAAGAATAAAGATTGAGCTCTGAGGATGATAGAAACTGATTATGTCTAGTTTGGCTGGAGCAATGCGAAGTTTCTAGACCCGTAGAAGACTGGGGATAATGCATGACACTTAAAAACTGATCTCATGTCGAATGTACCAAAAAATAAATCTTACCTAAACTAACAGCACATCGGATCTTGAAACAAGCAATGATAATGAGTGATTATAAAATAAGGTATAGGCCTGTAGGATATAGGCCTACAGATTGTACCAAATCAAAGATTAATATGATTTCTCGATTAACAGTGTTTTAATATGTATTTAAAAAATAGTTCACAAGCGTTAAAATTCAACTATTTTATTTTTATTTTGTTTAAAGTGTTATTGAAAACATGAAGGTGTTTTCAGTAAATTACAGTCCATTAGCCATAGCTAAAGCAGAAATATATGAAACACACCGCCAGCTCAGTCATTTCCAGCAAAGGACTGCAATTTCGTGCTTATTAGCACTCATCAGCCCGGCAAAGGAAAGTGACTGAGCTGGAGATGGAAAACCTCTTAAGAAAGCCAAGAGTGTCAAACAAACTGGTAGCTAATGTAGAATTAGAGTGCTAATAAGCACGAAACTGCAGTCCTTGGCTAGCGGTGTGTTTCATGTATGAAGGTGTTCTCTTTTTTTGGACAGAGCATTATAAATGAATAATTATTTCATCCTTTATGTAAAATATTAGATTTAATTGCATTTCTTACATAATTTGTACATGTTACAACGTTTTGTACGCGTTCTTTGTGTAGCAATATGCTTCAAGCATGTCAATACTAGCCACGCTACGGGGCAAGTTGAGACAAACTTAGAGTCTACGCAAATTCCATTTTATGTCATGAAAAACGTCTAAAATGTTGATGATTGTTTTATATATATACTGGTTAAGGTTTACTCTAATGATATGATGCATTAAATGGTTCTCATCAATTCAAATCTTACGGTAATATCAAAAATGACAAAAGTGTCACTACAAGCCCCAGACGCTCCTACATATTTTAACAAAATTTAATAATAATTTTCATGAATGTCTTAGATATTTTCAATCATATACATACCTTTAGTTTTTCTGATTATTTAGATTATTTCTTTGATTTATTGCATGTTAGTACGCTCATTGTAATCTTTGGATGTATCTCTTCCATGTGATTTCATTTAAAATTCTTTATTGTCAGCAATAAAAAAATTTAGGGGGGGATGTACATTTACTTTAAATATTTTCAGAGAATGAGTTAACAACTATTACTATAAAAGCTTCAGGATTTTGGAAGTTATTTCATAAAAAATTCTATTTCAGGCTACGCACTGTTTCATTTTATAGCACGTTTCCTGCATCAACTCTTATATTGATGAAAATGGGATTATGCTTTAGAGATACACCAAGCTTTTTCAGACGCCAATCTTATTTAAATCTGTCAATCTTATTTAAATGCTCAGAAGTGCTTTCTATTCCAACATTCACGTCACGTATAGGAATCAAATCTTTCATGCATACCTGAAGTTAGAAACATCATTTTCTACATTTTATTTTGTTCCAAATTAAGAGAATAATCTATCTTACACACAAATCTAAAATATGTATCTGCAAAAAAAAGGGCTTTCATATGTAATTACTTTGGGAGCATATCTAAGCAGCCAGGATTCATTCGTCATTGGTACGTGGACTATGATCAGTACAAAATACGAAACATACCACCTGCATCGAAAATGATAATTTTTCAATCCGGTAGGTAAAGCCTGGAACACATTCAAATACCTTCTTACGATTGGACGCTTGGTTCTACTTCCGTTTAATGAACAAGTGTCGTTTCAAATGAACACTTATTTCAAAAAATAAATAAATAAATAAATAAAAATGAATAAATAAATAAATAAAAAATATTTCCTCTTAATTATGCATAGAAAAAAGATGTTTTAAAGCTACTTTCATGAAAACTTAACATATATTATTGTAAAAGCTTTCCTAGAAATTATTACGCGTGTTACGACAAATTATTTGTAACGTTTGCAAATGTTATCTTTTGCACCAAAGTATCTTTACAAAAAAATATATTTTTTAAATATTTCTTTTAAAAGACGTAAATTTCTCTATCATTTTTTCTACCCTTTGGTACACTTCTCTTAAATAAAGCCCTAGTATTTTAAGGTTCTAGGATCTATTAAAAACAACTCTCGATAAATATTTTCGTTATTTTTTGTCCTTTCCCAAAACTCACAAATATTTATTTTAAGTTCAAAACTACGAATTATGTGATACTAGCTGTTCTTGCATGGCTGTATTCGTGTTATAAGGTTAAATTAAAAGCTCTTTAAGCGTATGTAAATTTCTCTTGTAACTCTGAAATTAAAAGAAAATACCTTTCGTTAATTAAAATGTGCACACATAATTTTACCAAAGTTCCAAACGTATGCCATGGAGTAATAAAAACTCCAGAAATGCAACTATCCGTTAAAATTCCCTCTTAAAAAAAAAAAAAAAAAAAACATTGATTAAAATACACGTTTAAATAATTTAAAACCACTGTCATAAACATTAAAAATAAACGAGCTGATGTGTGCATCACATGACTTTCTTTTACGATAATTTAATAATGATAGTGCCGTGGAGTTAGCAAAGAAATACATTAAATACTTTCACCCCCAGTTTGTTGCGAATCGAAGCAAAAAAAAACCCCTTTTATACAGATTAATTACCCCACTGTTGGCAATTTTAATGTGATTTAATGGTTGATTCTCTAAATATCGCCAATAGTGGCCAAATTAAAACCAGAGATTTTTTTTAAAAAATGCGAAATTTGTCGCCAAAATGGCGACAAAACTTGGCGACCAAAAGCTTGGCGATATATCGCCAAGTGGTTGACAAATTATAGCACCACTTGAGTTTGCATTGAAGTCAACAATGATTCAACCCCCCCCCCCAAAAGGTGTAAAAAAAAACCCTTTTGGAACATCCGAATGCAACCAAAAGGGAAGGTGCACAACTAGACCCCACTAGGAGTCTACGTTCCAAATTTTAACTTTTTATTCCATACCGTTTTTGAGTTATGCGAGACACATACGCACATACGCATATACACACATACGCACATGCATACGTACATATACACATTTCGGGTGTCTTTACGTTCTTAGGCATACTATATCCATGTATGGTCGGGTTGAAAAAAGAACTCAATATTCATTCGGGGGCGAGAAAACGGAAATTAAAGCCGATTTTAGAGTGAAATTTTTTTTCGCAAATACAATACTTCCTTTATTATGTAAAAAAGGAAGTAAAAATAAATTAATATAATGAATAATAATAACTTGTAACTATACAGTCCGAATGAAATAGGCAATTAAAAAAGCCCCGGTTCTGAAAAATCGAGGATCTAGCACCGCTATTCCATTTATGAAACAAAAAGGTCGATCTAGAACTTAGCGAGCCTATTTTTCTGTCGACTTTCAACATCGACTTCCTAGCATTTGATTCATATTCCCTTAATTAAGTAAGACAGCAATTATGTCAAATGTAGGTACCTTTTTAACATTAAAAGTTGATTTTCCAAAACAAAATATGCCTCTCTTACCTGATGAAATAGATGGGTAAAAAGTCATTAACCGATCAAATAATGTAGTAGCACCTTTTATAAAATGCAGACAAAGTATTTTTTTCCATAAAAAAAAGAATCTTTAATCACAGATCAGAAACAAACTCCAGCTGACGCAGAAAAATCCTTTCTTTTGCATAATATTAATATGCGCAAGTAATTTTTCACGTAGAGTTGGGAATTAATGTGAAAATACTATCTTGAATTGGAATAAAATAATAACTTATTTTGAACTTTCTTTGAACTGGTCTCCAAACCTTTCCGGTGCTAGGAAAGACCTAACAGTGAAATTTTGATCAGATGGTTTCTGGAGACTTTATTTTATACTATGTACTGATTTTCAAGTATTGTAAGAGCAAGGAGGTTAATACTTTAATTAATATATTAAGGTACTTTCACAAGAGAAAAGGGATGATTGTACCTATGAAGGCTAACAACAATTAACGTTGACTGTTAGAGTCAAATTCCGCTGAAATTTTCATGTGGCAACTGTAGTGGCTGGTTATCTACCATACGTGCAGTTGTACTCGTGTAGCCCCATTAAGTCGTAGCTGATGACATCAGTTACGTCCATCCCAATGACATACCATTGTCCAGCACATTTATTGAACTTTAGAGAGATAACTAGTGGTACCCGCACGGCTTTGCCCGTAGTCGAAAATTAAAAGGTCATTTGGTTCGCCTGTATATTTAAAAATAATGGATGATGAATTTCTTGCCAATTCGCTATGTTCATTTGCTCACCCGCGTTACTGTTCCACGTAATGACAATTTCGTAATTTTCTCTTCCACGTTATGATAATTTGCTGGGTAAAATGTTCTTAAAATTGAAATATAAAATGAACAAAATCGAATTTTCGAAAAATTGCTTCGAGGTGCGAATCTCTACATAGTATAAAATGAAGGCTCCAAAAAGCGTCTGTGTGTTTGAACTCGCAAAACTCGAGAACTACCCGGCCGATTTTGCTGAAATTTTCACAGTTTGTTCCTTTAAGTCCTGAAAAGGTTTGCAGACCACTTCGAAAACAATGCGATGAATAGTTCTTTTTTTTATTCCAATTTAGGCCCAATTTTCACATAAATTCCCGAATATGGGGGTGAAAAATTACTCGGAAATAGTAATACAGTGAAATTCCGTTACAACGAATACCAATACAACGAAATTTCCGTTTTAACGAAATAAATTTTCGGTCCCAATTTAATATCCAATACATTGTTTGAATTCCGTTACAACGAAATTTCCGATACAACGACCAAATTTGCGGTCCCTTGAAGTTCGTTGTAACGGGATTTCACTGTATTACATATCATTGGAAAGGGAAGATTTTTCCGCGTTCTACGCAATTTGTTCCAATGGTCTAACTTAATTGCGGCGGGAGTTTTTTACGTTTTTAGCTCGAATTTTTTTAGGCTTAGCTGAAATTTAGGCACTACTTTCCTTCATTAAATCCATCAATAAAAAGTGAAAGAATTGTCCCAGAGTTTTCATTTTGACAGCATTGTAAAAATCTGTTTTTTTTTTTTTTTTACTCCAGATCTAACTCGACCTAAGGTCGAAAGTTTAACCCTCTATCTCCATTAGAAAAAAAGCTTTAAGCGAATTAAATGAAGTTCAAAAATCTGTTCTCTATTCAAGTTTTTAACCATTTTATTTTGCGTTTCCATGGTAACGCTTTTTGAATTCATGGCTTATTTCCATCTTTCTCATTTTCAATTCTTAAACTTATTTTATTTTCTGTTTCCATGGTTACGCATTTTAAATCCATCTTTCTCATTTTATTTTAATTTCATAAAAGTATTTTAGTATCTGTCGTCATTGTTTGTCGAGAAAATTTTGCATGATGTTTTTTTTTTCTTTCACTTAATCCTGGTTATCGAAGATACTTCACTTGACACAATGGTTTTTTTTTCAAGGTAGACCGGGCAAAGCCGGGCAATGCAGCTAGTACAAACTAATTTTGTGTCAAATTTCATGAAAATCGGTCGAATGGTTTAGGCGCTGTGTGCATCACAGGGATCCTGACTTCCAGACGTCCAGACAGAGATCCCAATATTCAAACAGAGAGACTTTGAGCTTTGTTATTACAGTGAAATTCCGTTACAACGAATACCAATACAACGAAATTTCCGTTTTAACGAAATAAATTTTCGGTCCCAATTTAATATCCAATACATTGTTTGAATTCCGTTACAACGAAATTTCCGATACAACGACCAAATTTGCGGTCCCTTGAAGTTCGTTGTAACGGGATTTCACTGTAGTAAACACTATGCAGTGATTTTCAAGTATTGTAAGAGTAAGGAGGTTACTTTTAAGTTACTTTTACAAGAGAAAGGGGACGGTTGTACCTATGAAGGCTAACAACAATAAACGTTCACTGTTAGAGTCAAATTCCGCTGAAATTTTCATGTGGCAACTGTAGTAGCAGGTTATCCGCCATACGTGCAATTTTACTCGTGTAGCCCCATTAAGTCGTAGCTGATGACATCAGTTACGTCTATCCCAATGACATACCATAGTCCAGCACATCTATTGAACTTTAGAGAGATTACTAGTGGTACTCGCACGGCTTTGCCCGTAGTAGAAAATTAAAAGGTCATTTGGTTCGCCTGTGTATTTACAAATAATGTATGGTGAATTTCTGGCCAATTTGCTACGTTCATTTGCTCGCCCGCGTTACTGCTCCACGTTATGATAATCTGGTAGTTTACTCGTTCACGTTGTGATAATTTGCTCGGTAGAATGTTCTTAAAATTGGAATAGAAAAAGAACAAAATTGAATTTTCGAAAAATCGCTTCGAGGGGCACACCTCCATGCTATAAACTAATTCTGTGTCAAAGTTCATGTAAATTGGCTGAACGGTCTAGGCACAATGCGCGTCACAGATATCCTGACAGAGAGATAGCCAGAGATACTTTCAGCTTTATTATTAGTAAAGATAAACTTGTTGTCGTAGGTAGCACGGAATAAAAATTTACAAGAATTGTTTTCCAGTAGAGAGTTTAACCAGACAGTCTTTAGGAGGATTCTGCAGATTCATTAACTTTGCTTAGAGCTGGAATTTTAAAAATCTGGATTAGAAAATGAACTATACACAATAAACTCCTAATTAGCCGCTAAATATGATGGCCCGGTAACTGCGGATAAGTGAATTTCTCGGATAATTACCAAACTATGTTGAAAACGAAACTAGTGTATGCAATAGTTTCAAAAATCAATAATACATACCTACATTTTAAATTTAGCTGAAAACTATAATACTGTATGCAAAAATGTATATGCAAAGGGACTACACATATACACGAGCAAATCGTGCAAACAGATTAACTGAAACAGATCATGTTAGTTTAAATCAAAAACATATAGGGGAGGAGAATTTTTCCGAACAAACCTGGTCTGGTCACTCGTTTACGCGCGTAAGTAGAATAGACAAAAAAAAAAGGTAATGTGTATCTAAAGCAATAAATAGTGAAGATCTAAAAATCAGGTTTTAACCAGAAGTATAGGTCAAAAAGTCAGAATTCGGTGACTTTGGAAGGTTTGATGTTAATGTAAGGGAGGGAGAAGAAATTGTTAGACCACTAACTATTTTCACAGCTCCATCCTAATTTAATTTACATTTGTTATATAGCCAAAGAGTGGCAACACTATTTTACTCTTTATTTAAATTTTATGTAAATTACCTTTTTATATATATGTTGAAATAAAATAGAGGTCGTCTCTTGACTCAGAAAATTGGTTCATGTCTATTACTTATTAGACGTAAGATCCACGGAAAAATACTGCGCATAGCTTTTAAAGCTAACAAAATGGCAGCAGAGTGTTGTTTAAACCTAAAATGTTTGAGTTTGGAAATAGCGCAGTGAGAAATAACTTCTATCCATTACTGGGTAACAATGGCGCACGCTGAGGAAAGTGGCGTATTTAAGTTTCAGAAGCTAAACAGGGACAACTATAAAAGTTGGAAGTTCAATGTTAAGATGTTATTAACGAACTATGATGTGTTTAGCGTAGTAGACGGTACGGAGACTCTGGCAAAAGGTGCTGACGAAAAAGAAACGAAATCTTGGAAAAGACGCGATTCTAAAGCAATGTCAACAATTTGCCTGCTTGTGGACGAAGAACTGAAAAATTTGGTCATAAACTCGACTAGTGCAAAAGAAGCATGGGACTCGTTATGCAAAGTGTTCGAACCTACAACTCGAGCTAGAATTGCCGCTTTGCGTTCGGAATTCACGAAACTAAATTTAAAAGAAGACGAAAATATTTCTGTTTTTATCGGCCGCATTTTTCGAGCTGCAAAAGACTTGGAATCTGCCGGAAGAAAAGTGGAAGATGACGAAATAGCGTATCAGATGCTGTGTAATTTACCTCTGAAGTATGACAATGTTGTAATTCAACTGTATCAACTGAGTGATGAAAGTTTTACCTCTGAAAATGTGCGAAAAGCCTTAATATCTGAATTTGATAGACTTCAGCATAGGGAGAATCCAAAAGAAACTTCAACATTCCCACAAACTGCATTTGTTTTCGACAGACACAGAAAAAATGTGTGTTTCGCTTGCGGAGAAGAAGGGCACTACTCTAGGAACTGTCCGAAAAGGAAAAATAATTCTAACTACAACAACTGGAAGCGTGAACAACGTAAAGGTCAACAAGATATGGTTACGGAAAATCGCGGAAAACTAAAGAAAGTCCAAAATTCCAATTTCCGAAAGAAGGACGGAGATGCAAGTTCTTTTCTCGCCGGAGCAATGACAGCAAATACAAAAACTGTTGAATTCGCGGTAGATTCTGCCGCAACAGAACATTTCTGTGCTGATTTAGAACTATTTCAAGACTTTAAAAGTTTTCCTAACTCAAAAGCTGTAATTGCGGAAGGAACAACAAATATTTGTGGTTCGGGGGACATCTCTTTGGAGATTATACAAAAGTCAGGTAATAAAACTCTTTTACTGAAAAATGTAATGTACACTCCAAATATGTCGCGAAACTTGATTTCTGGTAGATTAATTGACAAAGCTGGTTTTTCATTAAAAATTAAAAACAGTAAAGCTGTAATAAGAAAATCGAACGGTCAATTTTTCGTAGAAGCACCTTTGGTAAACAATTTTTACATTTTAAAAGCAAATTCAAGTGTAAAAACTTCTGAAATTTGTATTACTGAGAAAAACTCAATTATGTTAATGCATAAGAGATATGGGCATCAAAATGCTCAAGCTTTAAAGAGCTTCAGTAAATCTGAAAATGTTTACGGTTTAGAAAACTTAAGTGGTAAGATTGAAATTTGTGACACTTGTCAAATTTCAAAGTCCACTAGAGCTAGTTTTAAAAGTATAAATAAAATTACTACTAATAGTGTTTTGGAACTACTTCATTTAGATTTATTTGGCCCAACTGCGGTAAAATCTTTAGCAGGTGCGCGTTATTTTTTAAGTATTGTAGATGATTATTCTCGATATGCCAATATTTATTTCCTTAAGCATAAAAATGAAGCGTTTAAATATTTTAAAATATTTCAAGCAGAAGCGGAAAGACAGTTTGACAAAATTATTAAGCGCATTAGAACTGATAATGGGCTTGAGTTTTGTGCTAAATATTTTGAAGATCATTTAAAGTCTGAAGGTATTAAAATTGAACGTACTAATATTTATTCCGCAGAAATGAACGGGACAGCGGAACGTCTGAACAGGTCAATTATTGAAGGTGTTAGAGCAGTGTTAAGTGAAACTAATTTACCAAAATCATTGTGGGCTGAATTAGCTCATACGCAAAACTATTTGAAAAATAGGTTTCCGCATAAAAGTTTAGGAAATGTAGCACCACTAAACATTTGGGGCAATAAAAAGTTCTCGGTAAGACACTTGAAAACTATAGGAAGTACCGCGTATTACCATATTCCAAAAGAACGACGAAGTAAATTCGAACCAAATGCTGGAATCGGTATATTGGTAGGTTATGCAGTAAAAACATATGGATATAGGATATGGGAACCAGGTACGCGAAATGTATTTGAAACTAAGCATGTAAAATTTGACGAAAGTAAACATAGATATGAAACTGAATCTAAGCGAAAAGAAACTGTTATTACAGCGTCAATTTTAAATTCAGAAAGTGATTTCTCGGATGAGGAAACTCAAATTTCCTTGGATATTCCAGATAAAGGTGAAACTAGTGGGATAAAAAGAATAAACTGGGAAAGGAAAGTAAAAACTAGAAATAGAGGTAAATCTGAAGGTCGAAAAGACATTTATTACTATCCTGAGCCTAAAATTAGACTTAGAAGTCTAAAAGAAGTCGAAAATTATTGCAAAAATAATGACATTCCCTTTAATTCCAAAGATTTTGATTTTTCAAAGAAAGATTTAAATGAAGAAATTCTTAGTAGTGATAATGCTGAACATTCGAGTGATAGCGAGGTTGAAATTCATTGTGCGGAAGTTAAAATTCCTTTAACATTTGAAGAATCTCAAAACTGTTCAGAAAGAAATGAATGGCTCAAAGCTATGATTGAAGAGATAAATATGTTAAAATCTCGCGGTGTTTACGAGTTGGTTCCGAGAAAGGAAGCCACAAAAGTTTTGGGTTGTAAATGGGTGTACAATTTAAAAACAGATACTAATAAATCAATTAGGATATATCGTTCAAGGTTGGTTGCACTCGGTTTTAGGCAAACAGAAGGAATAAATTTTTTTGATACTTTTTCGCCAGTAATTAGCTTTACATTAGTTAGATTTTTCTTTACAATTCTGGTCGCCTTAAAAAGTTGGAGACATGCTCATCTGGACATTAAATGTGCGTATCTGTACGGAAATTTAACAGAAACCATATATTTGGAACAACCAAAAGGTTTTGTAACGAGGGGTAAAGAAAATCATGTTATGAAACTTAAAAAGGCGTTGTATGGCCTACATCAATCAGGGCGCGAGTGGTTTCATGAATTAAATAGAGTATTTTCGGAATTACATTTCGAAAAGCTGTCGAGTTGTAATTGTGTTTTTCATTTAAATTGGAAAGTTATAATTTTGTTGTATGTCGATGATTTAGCGGTATTTGCTTTAAATGACGATTTATTGAATCGTGCAATTGATTTAATAAAATCAAAGTTTGATATAAAAAATTTAGGGGCAATTTCAAAATTCTTAGGGGTTGAATTCGAATGTATGGATGATGGTCATTTACTGATTCATCAGAAATCTTACATTGAAAAGTTAGATTCTGTTTTCAATCAGTTTCGGAAGGAAAATGTAAAAGTTCCGTTAAACCCCGGTGTAATTGTACAAAAATGTGCAGAGGGGGAAGAAATTCAAAATGTGCCTTATAGATCTTTAGTTGGTAGTCTTTTGTTTTTAGCCACGAGAACTAGGCCTGATATTATGTTTCATGTATCTTTACTATCTAAGTATTGTAATTCTCCTTCCAAAATTCACTGGAAAATGTTGTGTCAAGTTTTAAATTATGTTATAAATACTAAAGAGTATTGCTTGGACTTATCTAAAGCTAGTAATTCTAATGTTGAAGAATACGTAGATGCAAGTTGGTCTTCAGATCGAGATGATCGAAAATCAGTAAGTGGGTTTTTAGTTACGTTAGACGGAGTTCCAATATCTTGGTTATCGTCAAAACAAGCCACAGTTGCTCTTTCCAGCATGGAATCTGAATTTATTGCTATTTCAGATGTAGTAAAAGAAATAATCTGGCTTTCACGAATCTTAAAAGATTGTAGAAATTTAGGAGTTATTTTTCAAAAGCCGACAGTTTATTGCGATAGCAAAAGTGCTATTTATTTTTCTAAGAATTTTGTGGAAAATAAAAGAACTAAACATATAGACATTAAATATTTTTTCGTTAAAGAAAATTTAAAAGATGGGAAATTTGAGTTAATTCATGTTAATGGAAAGAACAATTTAGCTGATTGCTTGACTAAATGTTTAACTGTGCAACAGTTAATGGACTTCTGTAAAAGAGTGTTTTGTTTTGGTGTTTAAAAATTATCATTTTCTTGTATGGATCTGTGAAAATGAGGGGGATATGTTAGACCACTAACTATTTTCACAGCTCCATCCTAATTTAATTTACATTTGTTATATAGCCAAAGAGTGGCAACACTATTTTACTCTTTATTTAAATTTTATGTAAATTACCTTTTTATATATATGTTGAAATAAAATAGAGGTCGTCTCTTGACTCAGAAAATTGGTTCATGTCTATTACTTATTAGACGTAAGATCCACGGAAAAATACTGCGCATAGCTTTTAAAGCTAACAGAAATAAATAGGGATGGCAGGAGTTGGATTTCTCACTTGTTAAGTTGAAATGGGTGTATTTACCTACATTCAGTTAGTTATCGTCTTATTTTTGTTTGCTTTTGAAAGTGCAGAAGGACGGGGATAATTTTCCCCGCGAATAAAAAATCCGCTGAAAATTGAGAGTTTGCTGCATAGTGTTCTTCTCATTCACGATGCTAAATCCAATACAGCAATACCAGCGTTTTGGTCTACGGAGAATATCGTGATATTTAGAGAACACTCGGATTTACTATCTGTTTGGGGTTCATTCGTATAGAATTCGCCATTTTAATGGGCCCATTTAACATACAGGAAGACGTCGTATGAAATTTTAATCGTAATTGAAATTGCCGAAAAGAGTCAAACGGGGAACAAATTAGGGTAAACTCGTAAAATATTGATCTTTAATACTCTCATTTTAACTCGTTAATTTGTTCTATTTATTATTCAGCAGAACGCAATTATTCAGCAGAATATGCAATTCTGAAACACAAAGCACTGATTCTATTGCTTCATCAACCAATAATAACTCATATTTTGTTGATTCTGGTATTTGATATTTGAAAGTTTTATAGGCCGCGTCCAATTGTTCTTCAAATTCAACAAGCTAAATTAAATTGTGTGCGCTTTTGTGAGGCTTAACACCTAAATATTCAAAAATAAATAAATAATAACAAGAAACTATGCATTGTGCTTGATTCTTCAGTGATATATTTCTTACTAATATTATATGTGCGAAAGTTTGTCTGTATGGATGTTTGTTACTCTTTCACGCAAAAACTACTGAACGGATTTTGATGAAACTTTACAATAATATAGCTTATGCATCAGAATAACACATAGGGTAGTTTTCGTCCCGTTATGGGGGGCAAAACCCCCTTAGGGGGGCAATAAAACACAATGTTTGTATAAATTCTCTAATATTGGGATGAAAAAATACTTGCACATATTTACATTATATGTCCATCGAAAGCTCTGATTTTTCTGCTGAAGATGGCACCTGTTCGAAATTTCTAAGTAGAATGAAAAACGAGTTATGAGCTTTTTAGATCCATGTTCGAAGGCTTTCCTCAACTCAATACAGTATTTAGTGTATCATCTCAACTCCCTGTCGATAGCGAAAATTGTTGTATTGTTGACTTTCTTTGCTTTTCGTGATTGTTCAAGGCTTTTCTCAAGTCAAATCTTGAAGTAAGATTTTTGCACAAGATTGGCAAATAATACATGATTTCGCTGATGATTTTCCATTTAAACGGAACTTTAATGTAATTAATGGTTTTTATTGAGCAATCACGATTGCTTATCGCTTTCATTTGACTGTTTTTGCGTACTATCATTTTTCCCACCGGCGCGGCGCCACCCTCTGCCAGCACCATCCGTCGCGTCGGCCCTCCTCACGATGCTGCTCCTCTAGCGAAAACCATCTCCAGGTTGCGTCCATATCCTACACACAAACGCATACATACACACACCAACACACACAAACACATACACACACATACACACAACTGCCCACACATTCATGCCTGTACACCGACACAAACACATATGCTTACACACACACATACACATACCCCGCCCCCCCCACACACAAACACTCATACACACAGCTACCCACACACTCATGACTGCACACAGACACAAACACACATGCCTACACACATACACATACCCCCCCCCCATACACACATACAAACACACACTCGTGATTGCGAAAAATATAATTTGAATTCAAGATGACAAAATTCAAATTAATTTTTCTTTTTTATTTTATTATTTATGCTGATTGAACACTTACTCATTATCCAAACAACAAGCAGATCGCCAAAATTTTTCCAGAAAGATTTCCGTAGCTGATGCATTTGGCAGTTTTTTCAACGTTGCTGTTTTTGAAACTGAAGACTACGTCATAATGTTTCTCAGCTTTCACCATGTAAACAAAATATCGCCAAACAATGAATTTTCAAAAGACTTTTTTTACTGTGTTAAATAATCCAGCAACTAAATTAGGCAAATCCATAAACAGCACAGAAACTTCCATTAATTTTCCTTTTTGCACAATTTCAAACAATTTCCAAATTTTATTACTTATTTTGGTAACATTTCGGATGAAACTGTTTAGCGCCATTTTATGGTGACCAAAAATATCTCAGCATCTGGCGACGATATCTCTGTAACGAAAATTAATATCACATCGTTTTACAAAGTAAGGAAAGAATGGGGGAGCATCATCGAAGGTACCCCGAAACGACTTTCGCAAATTCGGTAAAATCGCACCAAGAGCCACAATGATTGAAATTTCCCGAAATAACTAAAGCAAGTATAAGGGGATTACGAGCGCAGCTACTTTTTTTTAATCACTTCGTACTTCATTAGCCATACAGAGAAGGTTTTAGACTCCATGTTAAAAAAAAAGTATCAACAGATTAGTCTTTTTAAACATGAGAAGATTAATTTCATGTTTTTTAAATTTGTATATGCTTAAATATAGTGCTTTCGTTTCTGAATCAATACTACTTTGTTCTTTATACTTATTGCTATTTTAGTTTTATGGGTAAGGAAGAAAACCGATTTTTAATCACGTCAAAAAGATGTGTTTTAAATTCTTTCACTTAAAACAGAAAACAAAATCAAGTAACGATTTTTTCTAATAATTATTACTGACTCAGGCAACGTCGGGTATTTTTGCTAGTAATTAAATAATACAACTCGCCGTATTGTTATCACTGCTCATTATCCACCTCGATATCAGAGATATTGTCTTTGGATACATAGTCAGCAAAATTACTGAACCATCAACAAAAGCATATTAATTTTATATTAGATAGTAATAAATTTTCATTCAGTATTTTGTATGTAAATATATTTTCTATATTTCTGTTCTACTTGATAATTATTTCACTAACAAATTTTGAATACTCGATATAGCATTATTTAGGTACTCTTAGTAAGGCTCCGTATATATACCAGCCGACGCGTCAGCTTAAGATCAGCCATTTTGGATCGGAGCGCGTGTTTGAGTGGTTGTCTTTTCTGGCAAGTTATCGCGTTTGGTGATTTCTCACTGCGAGCATTTATTAGCGGCACACGTGAATTTTTTTATTAAATAAAATTTTATTTTCGGCAAATTTTGCGAAATCCAAAACTTTGCTGTAGTAACCCTAACCTTGCAACAATGAAAAGTTCGATCCAAAATGGCTAAACTTAAGCTGATGCGTCGGCCTATCTATACAGCGGCTCTAACTCCTTGTACAAGACATGTATTGCAATCTCAAATTGCGGAATTGTTAAAAATTAACGATTGTGCTCTAAAACATAAGTACGCTTTTAGTTAAATGAATGACGTACCAACGTTTTGCTACACAAAAATGGCAAATTCCTACAATTTTGTACTTATTTTGCAGTAATTTGCAATTTTGTGCATCAAAACGTTGGTATATCATTAAATCTTTAAGCACAAAGGTATTTATACGCTATTAGTTGTTTTTTTAAAACGTATTATTTAAATGAAAACAATTATATGAAATGTGCAACGCTGACCAATGCGAATATTAAATGTTAGAGCAAGCCAAGGGTATGATATCTGTCCGAGAACGATTTTGGTTCAGAATTCTTTGTTTTCATAGTTTTATTTTTCATCCACACATAATGAATTATAAATGATTATTTTATGTCCCTCAAAAATATTCTTTCAGTGCATCTTTCGTTTTCTTCCTATACAAAAATTATCCGTTTTTCCTCAGTTCATTAACTTTAATGAACCACTTTAGATGGACAACCCCAAATCATATAAGAAAATAAATGGGCAAAGAGAAAAAGAGAGGGAAAAAAAGCAATTTAGGATAAGGTACAGGGTGAAGCATTTTTTTTTCTTGTATGTGTCACCACGATATTGTATAAACGCTAAACTTGTCTTTGCCTAACATTTTTCTGTTTTTTCTCCATTTTTTCGTTTCCTGGTGTTATATATTTTCAGAGATGTTATATCGTTGGATCATAACGTCACACCGCGGCGTCGTAAGTCACAGGTGTTGTCTCATAAAACTGCTTCAAAACTTCCGTCCCGCTGAAAAAAGTACGTTTCATGGTGAAGAGGCAGAAAAAAGGGTGGAAAAGGGATTGTATCTTCTTTTTGTTCAAACGCTACTGTGCGCTTTTTTAAAGCAGTAAATATTCGTATATTAGTGAAAGTTCTATTTATATTAAAAAATAGTATAACTAAACTGTTTAAACTTGAGATCGTTTATTTAATTTTTTCTTGAATTAATTTATTTTAATGCTAAATACGGAAATAGTAACGTGAGTTCTTACGAATGAGAAAAATATATATACAACTACATAAATATATACTCGTACATAATTAAGACGGAATAACTATAATTTGCTTATTTAAAGTAGTAAATGATAATTAATCTCTTAAAACTTAAGGACATAGGGATAATAAATGACATTTTTTTATCTGATGCCAGCACATTCTTTGTTTAATATATTTTTTGTTAAGGATTTAAATAATTTTGCGGGAAAATAAATGATTAAACATCACTAAAAAACTATAAAGATACTTAACCATTTTTCGATTTTTTTTGTAAATTTTTTTTCTTCTAATGTTAAAATATTTACGTCTGGTATATTTTTCTCACGAATAATTTGCACAAACTATAACTTTACACTTTAATACTTTGCACTTTAATAGTCTTTAAAGGGTAATTCTGGGAGAGATGGACCTCGTTTTTCTTCGTTCTCTGAAAGCAGTATATTTACATATATTTGACTTTTCATTGCAAATACATATAGTGTAGGATATTTATTACAAAAATATTGATGGAGAAGGTTATATGTTTAAAGAAATTCCTGTTACGATTTTTTGAAATTTTTGCTGTACACCCGAAGTAGTCCGGGTCAGATGGACTATTCGAATGAAAGAGACGGACCACAATAAAATTATGAAATAACTGCACATTCATTATATTTATAAGTGTTTATTTTCATTACATTTTAAAACCAATCCTAAAATGTATCAGAATTTACGTAAGCAGACTGTGGCAACCTTTTGATTTGTGCACCAGGAGGCATTTTATCTAGCAACTCATCTTTTGTGTTGTTTCCTTTCTGTGGTGTATCGAACTAATTGAACTCCACTATCGTAATCGTAGTGACGTCAGAAGCCACTGACGTCACTGGGGAAAAACATCCTCTCGAAACAGAGCAGATCGGAACGAACTCAGGAGATGTGCACGTTGGCGACACACTATGTCTTGTATATAGTATTATGTATATAGTAAATGTAGCAATTAGAATAGTAAAGTCTAGTATTATAATGTCTGAATGATCAATAAATCATTACATGTTCCAGCGAGCATAGGTTTCAAAAAGGAACCATAACACTTTCAAACTACAATAGTTAGGAAAAAATGTTCCCTTAGCATTACAACATGGTAAAAGTGAAATAGTTTCTCCTTTTACTTCAAATATAATTAATTCCATATGTTTAGATTCTTTAATGACCACTACTTCGCCGGGCTTATTATTCAATTGCAAAACAATCAATATTAAAGATACAAAGGAGCTTTTAAAAAATATAATATTCCTTACGTAAACCTTCAAACATTCATATTATTTTCTTCGACGATTTTAACAGCATTTTTCAAATTAGCTACAGTCCATTCTTCGCGTGTCTACGAAATTATTCTAGTATAGGTTGTTGATGGATTCTAAAAACAGAAAAATACAATCATTTAGTATTATTAGTTCAGTTGTCTGAAAACAAATGTTTAAAAAAATCAAGGTGTGTGTGTATTCAAGGTCCCTCTCGCCCTTATACACGTGGTCCATCTGATTGTCTGTGTGAGAAGTACAATCTCGCCTAACCTTTCATTGTGCATTTCACGTCGCCATTTTAGGTTATTCGGAAGTTGAGAGGTACAGTCATAGAAAAAAAAAACGAAACAATTTTAATTATTCGGCCATTATACATGCTAGAAAGGAAAGAAAGGTGTCATCCGACTTGGTTTAAAGTCTTCTTTAAAACTACGTAGGTAAAATTTTGATAAGGGACCATATACAAAGCAAAATGAGCATCAACTCTTGATTTTCAAATGGGAACCCCTAACTTTTGTTACATTATTATGTTTAGACCACAAAATACAGCCAGGATACGAAATTTCACTGCATTCCGTGCAGTAGAACAGGAGTTATTAACGAAAAACGTTTTAGGGACCGTCACCACATTGAAAATGCTTCTTTCAAGGTCACGGCTTATCAAGTAACGGAATGAAAACAAAGAAAAGATCGAGATTATCCAGCTCAATTCATGATTTTTTAAGTTCTCTTTTTTTTCCGTAATCCGATCCTTTTTAGCCGATTATGTTGCAGCAAAAAGCGATTTACGGTCGTTTTATTTATTTATTTTTTTTGAAAAAAAAAAGTAAAAATATTTACTGATTTTTGTCTATCTGGATTAACCTAAGAAAGACGGATGGGTTTTGGCTGGTCCATCGTATAGGTCGTTGTTAGTAAATCGAATAATGAAATATTAAAAGTAATGGAACTTTTTGCCTTTTCTAATATGAACCTATTGGATTGCTTATATAATCATTCAGCAAATTAACCTCATAGAAATGTAAATATCCAACCTAATACATAGAAACATAATGTAAATATGTTTGATAAATGCATTGCACCTATGTTACAGGTTTATTTTGGAATGAATAGAAAGTCTATTGGTGTAAAATGGAATTGCGCGTTTTTAATTTCGCAGAACATCGGCAGAAGTTTAGGTCATCGCACAAAAAAATATAAAAAATGTACCGCACTACGTGGGAAGGCGCAGCATTAAATAAATTGGAGACTCGAGCGAAGCAAGGTCCATTTATTCCGTGAAAATTTGCTCTAAGAACATAAAATGAACGAAGTATCAATCTAAAAAACAAAACAGGAACAGGAGAATATAAATACCCGTTAATGAGCAAATCGTTCATACTCGAACTTTATTTGGGAAAAATTTGTTTATTTGAATTAACCCAGTGAAGAAACACAGAGACTGTTGATTGTTCTAGAGGCTTTTTTGTAATCAAAAAAAGAGAATTTGTTTCAAATCCTAATTTTTGCGAAAGATCATAATGCGTGGTATTATTAAAAAGGCAAAACACAATCGGCGGTTTTAGTTAAACATGTAAGGGCTCTTAAAAGCAATTTGGGAAAGTAATTTCCCAATGCTGTTTCTAGCAACAAGATTCGAGATGGTCCAACCCGTAATTTAAAAAGACAAGAGTTATTTCAGCTTAAACCAAGGTGAACCGAAATCTGACTTCTTGTCATTTCTCCGATTTTGTAACATTACAAACAAAACTTAGCATTATTTGATTTTGTTTCGCGTACTATATACCTACAAACTAACACTTTCTATAGTATCTGGCATTAGGCTGGCGCACCTATGGCAATACTACACGCAGCATACTCGACAGTCGGGTTGATCCATCCCGAGGCGACAATTTCGTCCTCGCTGGAGATTTCGCAGACTGGAATCGAAACAAATCTGGCGGGATACAGAAGTCACCTGATTGAAACTGAGAGTGTGAATAAACTGGTAGGTAAAGTAAATTTATCTGGGGTATGTTTACGGCATCTCACTGGTGAGATAAATTTTCTTCATCCACCAGTTTTTAGGCACACTCAGCTTCAATGACATGACACCTGCTTCATTGTTCGGTTAGATCTAGTTCAGGGCTGTTGTGCTCAGTATTAGGACCCACAGCAGCCAGCGAATGGGATAACCAAACCTCAATTGTATCGCAGTGAAAGCGCGGGCTACATTCAGCTCGCGAAGTTGGTCCATGTGGCGGCCCGTTGTGCGTTCAGAGAATAAGAGCAGAACGTAGAATTAGTTCCAGTGTCATAAAGTTGGAGCCGAATATTCAGATACTGGATTCTGAAAAACATGTATTTATAATAAAATAGGCACCCATTGGTTGATAACAATAAATTTTTTCATTTTGTTTCTTTGACGATATTTTTCCATGTTGTTCAAAAGAGAAGAAAATAATTAAAATTTTATCTTTGTCTTGCGAGAATGATTTAATGTGAAATGCACGGCAATGACCGAGAATGTAAATAGAAAAATAGTATTTAAATTATAATTAAGAATAGACAAAAACTCAACTTAATCTAACACGCAAATTAATGTTTTGTTAAATCGTTGACGAAGTCAAAAAAAAAAAAAAGTTCACAATTAGCCACAACTATTTTGTGCAGAATACAGCTCAAAGCACGCGGCCCGCTAATGCGACGGAGATTTCCTCTCCTACATCTTAACACATTGAAAACACTATGCAAAAAAAAAAAAAAAAAAAAAAATTCCTAAAACCAGTAAACTTATCTAAGAGCAAATATT
The DNA here is from genome assembly GCF_026930045.1 of Uloborus diversus. Lineage (NCBI taxonomy): Eukaryota > Metazoa > Arthropoda > Arachnida > Araneae > Uloboridae > Uloborus > Uloborus diversus. The sequence continues at coordinate 11,547,270 of NC_072731.1, forward strand.
ACTTTTTGACCCATCTGGATACTGTTAAAAGCAAAACTTCACACTGTCGGCTTTTTTCGAGTACTTTTTCCCGATTTAGACAATACAATAATTTTTCCTTTTAGTAGATTATCACCGGGAAGAGCCATTAATTCTACACTGTCTATTGCAACATGGCTAGCCAGACAATGAGGTTTTGTTGTATGTTTCTGTGAAAAAGTTGTGCATGTTAATTTTTTTGAGCAATCACGATTGCTTATTGCTTTTATTTGACTGTTTTGATGTGCTATCATTTTATTTTCCCACCAGCAACCTCCGCAACACCATCGTCGGCCGGCCGCCTCACGATGCTGCTCCTCTGGCGAAAACCGTCTCCAGGTTGCGTCAATATCCTACACACACACACACACACACACACACACGCATACATACACACACATACACATACATACACTCACTCATGCCTGCACAGACACAAACACACATGCCTACGTAAACACACACATTCGAACGCCTACACACACGCGCGTACACGCACATAGGAACGCCTACACGCACACACATGCATACATACACACACGCACCCACACACATGCGCTTACACAAACACACACGCGCATGCATACATACGCTCGTGATTGCGAAAAACATTATTTTAATTCAAGATGCCAAAAAATTCAAATTAATATCTATCTATCTATATATATATATATATATATATAGAGTTATTGTTTTACAAAAGGCTATGGCTAAACGTAGAAAGGAAAAAAAAACAGAAGTGTTTTAAGTGTAACTTTGAATTTAAAAAGTCCTATAAAATATTCTTTTATTAAACAATGAAGTAGTGTTTCGCTTTATTTACACATTGACGTCTGAACGATATCCACAAAAAACTGACGGTTGCAATATTGTGTTGTTCTTCTGCAGAGACAGCGAATAAATTTATGCATTTAAAAATTTCATAGACATAACTCTAATTTAGAAAAATCACGTTATAATTTGTTTGCTTATTTTATCGAACAATTTTTTTTCTTTTTTTTTTACGAAGAAACTAACTTTCATAAGTTCTGTTTTAAAAAAGTGGCGCAGGAAAGTTATTCCGAATTTTATTTCTTTGAAATGTAACTTACCACGTTCTGTAAAAATTGATAAAGTTATTTTTCGGTCGAAATTGGCTCTACTTAGAGCTTCGATCCAAGAAACTAGGAAACGCCTCTCGTTTATTGAACGTGAACTCTATGATTTGCATCTCTCTATTTCAAATTCTATTTCTGATTTTGATTATGTTGATAGAACTTCTTGGTCTAGAACCCTTCGTTCTACGGAGAATCATCAAGTTGTTTTGAAAAAGAAATTAGCTAAACTTTGTAGAAATTCGAAAGTTGTTCCTTCGGAAAATTTACCAGTGGTAAATAAAAATGTTGTCGTTAATATTTCAAGTGTTCCTTTAAATAGTTCTCAAATTAATGCTCTAAAATGCAATGATAACTTTGCTCTGGCCAGCAAACCTTCTTTTTCTAAGCTTATTGCTCCTATTGAGAAAGCTTTTAAATTTAGTGCCTTATCATCCAATCAAAAAGATTGCGTTAGGCATCTTATTGCTTCTAATGTGAACTTTAATTCTAGAATTTCCAATCCCGTCTTTACTAATACAGTTCGGCGTACTGTAAAGAATTTAACTTCTAATTCAGATATTGTTGTTACTAAAGCTGACAAGGGTGGTCAAATTGTTGTTCTTGACAAATCATCTTATGTTGACAAAACTAATGATTTGATTTCTTCTGGTCCATACTTAGAGATTTCTAAAGATCCTAGTGAAAATGAGTTAAAGACTATTTCTTCGGCTGTCAAGTCTGTTCAGTCTATTCCAATAAATGTTAAACGCTCTGTTATTCCTTCTATTGCTAATTGCGCTAGATTTTATGCTTTACCCAAGGTACATAAAGCTGGCATTCCTTTCAGACCGATTGTTTCCAATATTGGTACGGCTTCTTATAAACTTGCAAAATATTTAGTCTCTGTGTTTTCTCCTCTTATGTGTAATAATGTATTCACTGTAAAAAATTCTATCGAGTTTGTCAAAAAAATTCAGAATTGCGTTCCAAATAATTCTTTTATGGTTTCTTTTGATGTGAACTCATTATTTACGAACGTTCCGGTCGAGGGTTCATTGTTATGCCTTCAGAGTAGACTGTCTGAATTTCATTTTACCTCTAAGGAAATTGAGGATTTAGTTTTCCTTACTCATACTTGTCTAAGGCAAAGTTCCTTTGTTTTTAATGGTAAATTTTATACTATGTTGGATGGTTTGGCAATGGGAAACCCACTTAGCCCCATCCTTAGTGATATTTACATGCATTACTTTGAGGTCAAGTTGTTTCAGAAACTACAGTTTCAATTCTATGTTCGCTATGTTGATGACTGTTTTGTTCTTATGAACCACGGTCAACTAAGCATTGATGATGCTTTATCCATTTTAAATTCCATTGATCCTCATATTCAATTCTCTTGTGAAAAAGAACAGAATAATTGCCTTCCATTTCTGGATGTTCTCGTTTCTCGAACTGAGTCCGGTTTTGAAACTACGGTTTATCGTAAACCTTTTGCTGTTTCCTTACCCCCACATAGATTATCGTCTCACCCTCCTAATCAAAAATATTCAGCTTTCAACACATATGTTTATCGTGCAATGAATATTTGTTCTTCACCTGAGCTTCTTAATGCGGAACTTAACTATATAAGAGCTGTGGCTGTTGATAGAGATTATCCGCCCACCTTAGTTGATTCCATTTATAAAAAACTTTGCAAAAAATCTCAAAATGTTGTTCTTAATAGAACTTTTAACACTAAGAATTTAGTTGTTCTGCCTTTCTTCCCTGGTATCAGTTTTCAGGTTGCTAAAATTCTGAAGCGATTCCAATTCCAAGTGGTATTTTCTCCTATTAATAAACTTTCTTTCTCTTCTCTTAAAGATTCTATTCACCCTCTTAATTGCTGTGGGATCTATAAAATTGTTTGCAATTGCGGACTCGGATACATCGGACAGACCCGCCGTTCTTTGAAATTTCGGTTAAAAGAACATCAAAGCTATGTGAGAAAACAACAGCTGAATAAATCCAGTATTGCTCAACACTGTTGGGAATCGAATCACTCTTTTGATTTTAACTCTTATCAAATTATCCAAAAATGCCCCAATTCGTTGGATCTTGATTTTTGGGAATCTTTTCACATCCTGAGGAACCGTTCTAATTTAGTTAACGATCTTACTGCAATTCCCTATTTTTCCTCTGTGTGGACTCCTTTGTTAAAATTGGTTTAGATTTTCTATTATTTTTATGTAAACGTCGCACATTTCTTACTTTTATTTTTTCATTTTTTGCTTTCTTATTTCGTTTTGTGATTAACTAATTCCAATATGTTTATCCTTCACTCTGTTTTTTCTGCATTTCTCCATTTGATACATTGCTTCCATACATAGTTTTTCCCGCTGGTAAATTTATTGCTAATTTATTCAGAGTGGTTTCATTTTTGGACTTTTTGCACTGTTTATGGGTTTTCTTTTAAAATTTATTACTTAACGGTTTTTTCCTGGTGGAATTATATAATAAATTTTGTCTCCGTGTGTCATTTTATCTTTTTTGTTTTTGTTTAATTTCTATTTTTTGATATTTATACTACCTCCTGTTCCACCGTGTTGCTTTTCTCGGATGACTTTTCATCCAAAAGCTCACACTTCTTTGCATTGAAAAAGGTGTTCCTTGTAACACCGAAACACGTGTCTGCAATCATTTGCAAGTTTTGTGCTTAATAACGTTGGATTACTGACATTTTAAAATTTAATATGGTTTCAGATGATATTTTTTTCAAAAAATATTAAAATAATTCATAAAAAAACTAAAATTACATTTTAGGTGTTGTAAATTATGTTTTTATTATTGGGTCAATTCATATTTTGATATAAAAAAACAATCTTTGCCGTGCCTAATCTAGTTTTTGTGTTATGAGTAAAAATATCAAAATACGTTTTAACATTACGAGAGGAATTTTTCAAAACTCGATTCTGAAGTAACGGCTGGATCGCATTAAACAAAACTTTGTATACAAAGTTAAAAAAGTATTCTGATCACAAATATGTGATAAAAAAAGGAGGTTCTCATTGAAAAATTTGAAGTTGATGCTCGTTTTAATATGAAGACGACCCCTTAACAACAATTTTTTACCATAATTATGTAGAACTTTTTATTCCTGAAACAATGACACCTTACACGTGTCTCTAGTGTCAATAGTCTTTGAATACGTTCGAGTGTTTCGTTTTTTTTTTTCCTATGACTGTACCTAGACATTACAGCATCAAAAGCAATTAGTTTACATTTATTACAATAGCTTAGATTGTATAAGCATAATTATGTTAAAAAAATATTCGACTTCCAGAAAGTAACAATGATTTTTAGCCAAAAAAAATTTTGTAGAAGCGAACAGCAGTATGTGATACAAAATATCTTTCCGTGCCTGACTGAAAAAGCAGTTTCATCTATTGAGAGGCACAATAACGAAATTTTTGATTGGTCCATCTCGCACGGTGGTTCATCTCTCCCCTTATTGGCATCCCATATGGCTTCAATCTGAAGCTAAAGTTCTTCCGTACCAACTGCCGGACGAGACACATGGGCGAGTCTCCGGCCAACGCAATCCGAGAAATACTTGACTGGCGCCATATCCGGAGAACGGGCAGACCAAGGAAGTAGCCTAACCTGTCCTGCACCGAAGAACACTTGTACATTATGCGCGACATGTGGACGTGCATTGTCCTGCTGAAACACTGCTCCAGGAAAGCTCTAAAGAAAGGGTAGTACCTCCGGCGTCACAGCGTCTCTGAAACAGCGCTCGCTATTGAGATTACCCGTAATTCGGACTAGATGGTACTGCCCTTGATATTCAATAGCTCAAATGATGAATTTATCGCCAATTTGCTATGTTTATTTGCTCGCATATGTTACGGTTCCACGTTATGATAACTTGGTAATTTACTCGCCCATCTTATGACAGTTTTTCTCGGGAAAATGTTCTCAAAATTGGAATAGAAAAAGAACAAAGCAGAATTTTCGAAAAATCGCATCGAGGTGCTCACCGCTATGCTACGAACTAATTATGTGCCAAATTTTTATGAAAATCGGTCGAACGGTCTAGGCGCTATGCGCGTAACAGACATATAGAGATCCAGAGACGCAGACATCCAAACATCCAGTGACACAGACTTTCAGCTTGTTTATTAGTAACTAGTGGAACCCGCACAGCTTTGCCCGTAGTAGAAAATTAAAAGGTCATTTAGTTAGCCTGTATATTTACAAACAAATAATGTATGGTGATTTTCTCGCCAATTAGCTTGCCCATGTTACGGTTCCACGTTATGACATTTTTTTTAATTTACTCGTCCATCTTATGATAATTTTGCTCGGGAAAATGTTCTTAAAATTGGAATTGAAAAAGAACAAAATCGAATTTTCGAAAAATCGCTTCGAGGTGCACATGCTACAAACTAACTTTGTACCAAATTTCGTGAAAATCGGCTGAACGGTCAAGGTGCTATCCAGACAGAGAGACTTTCAGCTTTATTATTAGTAAAGATTAGACGTATTAACAGACACATGGAAGAAAGTAAGATAAATCCGGAATTTATGACTTTCAAACCACTTTAACCAACAACGTTTTTCCTCTGCCTTTAACCAAAACACACAAAAATACTTCTGAAGCTCATTCCTGTTCACGCAACGGAAGGATTCCGTAAGAAATAACCCTCCAAAATGCAATGCAGAATCTCCGAAGAATAAAATGATAGTAAAAAAGTTGGAAATTGAAACGAAAACATATCCAAACAGGACCAGTATCCATCCGCTTTTAGAAATTCCATTCCATTATCGTTGAGTAGCGCCGGCGGCGGTAACAGCATGTTTAAACACCACCGGTGAAGTAAGTATACGTACCTCTCCACTCCGCTCTTTCCACTCAAAATAAATAACATGAAAAAAGAGAAGTGAAGCGAAATCACTACGACGCAGAAAATCACATCCATTAGTTTCAGATCGCCTGTTTACCTTCTTGTTACGTCCTAGAGTAAAAAAATTTTATATTCCACTTCTTCTTTGCATTGCACCTGTCTGCAAGCGGTTGGTGAAGGATAAATATTAAAAGGAATGAAATGTGACTGTCTGATTAGAGTTTTTGGCGGCAAAAGCTATCAATCGTTTTTTTTTGCATAAATTTAAATGAAAGTGCTAGGGTTTAAATCAAATAAATTAGCATCATATAGACAGTAAAGCAATATAATGTATAAAATGAATAAAATTTAATTTTTCCTTTGTCATTCTTTTTAATTGGTATTTTTCTTTTTGATAAAAGTTTACCTGTCACATGTGGGACACATTTTTGGACATCAGTTTTAGAGTTCTTGATTCTAACAATATAACCTTCGAATCGGTTGTTGTTAAATTTATTAAATACTAGCAGTACCCGCACAGCGATGCCCGTGCTAAAAATTTAATGGAAGTCCGTTGAATAAAAAAAAATGACGCCCCCTCCCCCTCTGATGTGAAATGATCATTTTTCTTTATATAAAATGCGTACACACCTTTAAAAAAAAACTATTAAAGTTTCTTTGGAATTTAAAAGTTTTCGTCAAATCATTAAATTTGATTTACAATTGCTTTGAAACTCTATTTAGCGAGTGAAGCATTTTTTTACTGCAATTTAAAATATTTCACCAAATAAACAACAACAACGACAAAAAAAAACATCAAATTATATCTTTCATATGTAAAAACAATCCCGCAACTCGATTGTTTATCGCAAAACTTGCCCAGCAATCACTCTATCATAATCGATCCGGCTAGTAAAAAAAAAAAAAAAAAAAAAAAAAAAAACTCGTGTAACATTCAAAAATCGTAGTCAGAAAAAAAAAGAAAATGTCTTACATTTCACTCGGATAAAAACAAATCAAAAATATCCTTTCTTTCAAAACAAATCCCCAAAACAATGAGTTACATTAACGGTTGCCTTAAAACAATAATCCTACACTGAACTGCTCAGCGCCTAACGCGCCAAGCGACCACGCTACCGGAACCCAGGCCCCTTTTGCGAGTGAAGTGGATGTTTTTTCTTAGGCAATAATAAATGTTTCGCCAAACAAACAAAAAGGTATAAAATCACAGTAACAGTAGCTTTCAAATCTTTATATATTAAGAGCTGCGTTGCCCGGCTTTGCCCGGTCTACCTTGAGAATCTAGTACTTTGCTATTTTAATAATGTTTTTTAGTTTTAGTTTCAATAAAAAAGAAATAATGGGCCATTACACAGAAAATCCGACGTTTCTTCCCACTCGTGACAGAATTATATTTCGTGCATATTAGCATTTATCAACCCGGCATAGGGAGTGATTGAACCGGAAAACCACTTAAGGAGTCCAAGAGTGCCAAACAGACTGGTAGCTAATATAGAATTAACAATGACCATAGTTAAGTGACAGCTACCAGTTTGTTTGGCACTCTTGGCTTGCTTGCTTGCATTTGAATGAGCTTTCCACCTCCAGCTCATTCAAATCCTATGCAGGGCTGATGAGTGCTAATAAGCACGAAACTGCAGCCCTCTGCTGGAATGACTGAGCTGGCGGTGTATTTCATATATTTGCCTTAACCCTGGCTATAGTGCGGTAACTTACTGAAAAAGTGTTAGTTAACATTTTTAAAAATATTGTCACAATTCTTTTTCTTACAGTACTATGCATTAAATTTGGCTGCATCATGCTGCAAAAATAAAGTTCTGACTGAAATCATCAAATTTAAGGATATCAGCACTGTTTTGCGCAAGGTATGGTAAAGAGGTCCAAAGAAATGTGACAGAATTAACCTTACAGAGAATAGTGCTTTGCTTGAAGGGCTAGATTTACTCCCATTGTGAATGTCAAAAATAATGTACTTGTCAATGCTGCTTACCACTGTTTAACCTTTTTCCTTATTTCACTGCTTTTGAAATAGGTAAGCATTTGGCTTTCTTTATTCACCCTTGTTAATGCCCAGGAGGGATGGCCATTTATTATGAAACACGTAAACAGAGACAACATTACTCTTCATAAGTCGCATTCACAACACACTTTTTGACCCGGTAAATCCCCGCTCTGGCTCGGCATAGAAAATTTAGTTACAAAAATCGTCAACAGATGGCCCTCTGCGATGAAAACCCTTTCTCTGAAAAGAGTTTGAAAAAAAAAAAAACAATAAGATGAAGCAGTCTTTGCAATCATAATACAATTTTTTCAAAGAGTTCACCGTTCGAAACGAACAACTAAATTTGACATGACGTTTTCCATGACAACGGAAATGGAATCACATGCAACACCAATAAACGATTCAAACTCATCTCAAGTAGCGGAATTGTTTCCACAGACACTGTCTTTCAATGCGACCCACAGAAAGAAATCACAAGGAGTGAGATCGGAAGAATATGGAGGCTAATCGATTTCCGTGTCAGTAAAACCAGTCGATACCTCCAACGCTAGTTGATTGCTGACAAATTGTTCCAATTAGCCGCGTTCATAACGCCCTTTTCGACCCAGTAAATCCCCGCTCTGGCTCCGCAAATAACCGATTGAAAAATTCCCCTTTTCCATGTAAAAAGAGGTTTCCCATTGTACGAGAGAAAGCGGTTTTTACCCAGCATCCTTAGCGGCTAGTAGACGAACTTGTTTCGCGTAATGCATTCTGGGTAAAAACTCCTCTTTCACTCCAGAGGCAAGCAGGAGGAGAAAAATTCCACATATACCCCGCAAGTAACCGGAATGCGGTGAAGTGCAGGTTTTTTTCGGGGTCGAAAGTGTCCTCCATGACATCCGTAGACATTATTTTAGAATCGGCAGTTTCAAGATAGAAGTAAATCCAGACATAACTATTTTTCGCATTTTCTCCCCTTATTAAAAGGTATTTTGTACATTACTGCCGTGGGCAGGTAAACCGTTGCATCTACAAAAAAAAAAAAAGAATTCTTAAGATATTTCAAGTAACGTGTTTTTGATTTCCTACAAACACTTGTAAAATCTCGTTCTTTTCATGCTTTATTTTAAGCGAAAATCATGTAAGCAAGTTTGTACTATATAGCTGAAGTAAAATAAACAAAACAAAATGACAAAAAATCAAAAAATATTAATATATAAATAAAAACGAATAGTTTGCGGTTACTGTTGTTTACTTAAACTGCTCAGGGCAGATTGATCAGTGTTTCATACAATTAATGTTAAGAACAATGCTAAATCAGAACAACGATTTGCTGTTTTTTATTTTCATAACAAAATTTTATTTGGATTCTTTCCCCTTTCAAACCTCCGATTTGATCACGGGTGCAGCCTGCAGCAGCGTCTTTCGTAGTTCAACAGTTTTAAGTTCAAAGCTAGAACTATTAATTGTTGTGCCACTAAAAGTGATGTTCATATAAATATTGCAAAAAAAAAAATCGCTAAAACATTGAAGAGTTTTAATAAAAACCCTTTTTTGCTATTGCATCAACGAACACACATCGACATATTTTGATAAAGAGACTTCCAACGAGCCCTATGTAGTTATTCATGATACAAAGTAAAATCCTTTTATACTGTTCCTACACACAGTTTAAGCTCCTTTTATAATATCAGTACATTATATCTTCAATTGAGCTTGTTTCATGCTTCTTTTCATCAATCAAATATTTTTGTACTGAAAAGTGTTTCTTGAAACAACGAAATACACACAATTCGTACATTTCTTTATTATGTGTTGTTATTATCAATGCTTATCTCCTAATGTTTGTATAAGTTGCGAAGAGGTATGATTTTATTTCATAAGTTTTTATAGTAGGAGGAAATCGGATTGCAAGAAAAAAAAATGTTGGGCATCATTTCATGAAGTTAAAGTTTAAGTATAGCAATTCTTCTTACTTAAGTTTTCCTGAATTTTTTAAAACATAAAATTAAAACATGTTTAGTTTCTGAAATTTCAAGATTTGTTTACCCACGGAAAGTTTAACAAAAATTAATCATTTTCAATCGATGCAGCTCACTCGAAAAATATTTATTTCTTCCTTTTTAAAAAGAAATGTTCTGAATAACAAACATTAAAATAAATTCTGTTTCAGATCTGGGATATTATTTTTAGTCGTTTTCATTTGCTTGAATCTTAAGTTATCGTATGAATCCAAAAGGGCTTAGTCTCTGTCAAAACTGCAAAAACGAAAGCTGCTGCTAAACCGAAAACAAATTGAAAACGAAACAGCTCTTGTTTGCTCGGAAATTCCTTTTCGAATTTAAATTGCCTGCTTTTGAATAAGATCGTTTCTCATGGTATCTGGCTATTTAACGATGATACAGTTGAGGATAGGAGGGAAATTTAAAGATTTTCTCTTAAAAGATACATTTCGAAGAAATCTGCGAGATTTGTTCTAAGTCGAGATATTATCTTAAATTTTAGAATTCAGAAAATATCGTTGGATATTTTTGCATTCGCTTATTTAGCATTCACACTCACTGGAGTTGAAAGAACGAAGAAAACTTAAACTGGAGACTATATGCTTTCACATTTAAGAGGTTTCAAATATTTCTAAGTCAAGATGCTTTTGTTTTTTATGAAATCATATACTGAAACGCTCTTTTGTGAAAATGTCGTTAAATACCTTAACCAAATTATTGACTTATGATAAATGAATAATTTTGTAATCAAATTAGATAAATTATCAATGTTCAATATTATCTATTAAATTATGTACTAATTTAGTAATTTATTCTACTTAATAAGTAGAAACTTTTAGATATGATTTTTATTATTTAACACGCTTTTGTTAGCTTCACCTGCATGTAAGTATGTATGTATGTATGTATCTTGTAACAGAATCTTTCAACTCAAATTTCGCCCCCTTCCTGCAATCGGATTCTTCTGAAATTTAGCATGTGACCTCAAACTCGTTGACAATGAAACATTCTATAATCAAGTTAATTACTCAACTATTAATTATTAGTTTATTCCAATTTTAATCAATATCCACTAAAAATCCACAATATCCACTAAATCCACTAATAGAGGGACAAAAAATGCTTGCAAAATTAGAATTAAGAATCGATAGAAGCCTCTGATTTTTTTGCTTCAGGTAAAATTTGTTCCAATGTTCCAAGATAGTTCGAGCGTGAGTTCTAATTGTTTTTAACTAATTTTATGCTAAAATGTAAGAATGCCTTCAAACGAAATTTCATTGTTGATTACGGTCATTGTTGAACAATGACATAATTTCCACATACATACATTGAGGACTGGTATGGATTAGCTGGATTAGACAATTTTTCGACAGGCAATTTATCGGAGCAGTTGAACGTTTTTAGAGCTCGACTGTTACACCTTAAGGAATATCATTATTATTTTTTCGGAGTTCGCGATATCCATGTTTCAAATGTTGTCCGAGCCGTTCAGTCTTTTTTTTGGGGGGGGGGGGAGGGGGGATTTTATGCAGATAGAAAATCTGTTAAAATAAGTATTTTTAAACAAAAGAGTTAAATTAAAAACACGAAAATAAATTAATAGTTTAAAATACTATAAAAACACGTTTTTGCAGCAATATGAACTAAAAAGTAAAAAAACATCTTTGGATGTTAAATGTGATAAAATAATTGACCAAACAATTAACTTTAATGTAAAAATAGCGAAGGGGGCTTCATATCAGTTGTCTTAAGTTTCTACCTTTTTTTGTCCTCGCAAAAACGTAAATAGACAGCATCCCAAAGCTTTTTATACTTTAAAGTTAACTGTGTGAACAATTATTTTATCATTCTTAACATCCCAAAATGATTTTTTACATTTCAGTTCATATGGCAACAAAAGCGTGTTTTTTTTAAATTTTTTTTAAAAGTTTTTATACTATTTTTAACTAAATATACTTATTCATAAATCATAACAATTAATATATATATATTATAAATAGAACGTCAGTTATTTTCAGGTTGTAGTAATGCTATGAATGATTGATACTATTTCATAACATTTCTATAGATTCTACAATTCATCCATTAATGTTATAAATGAATGTAATACTGCTATATCTGTGCCTATTCATCATTCCTATATATGATTTCTTTCAGGTTTCACCTCTTTTTGCGGAGCTACCTCTTACATAGTTAGCGTAAGCTTCATTTTTCCGTTTTTGCGGTGAAATAAAAGTATAGCTGAGAATGCATGCAACAATTCCTGTAAGTTCGCTTTTAGGCTCAAAACAAAGCGAGTTCAGTCATGAAAAGTTGGTTTTGGGTGCTATTTTTCACCTTCACTAATTGAGAAGTAAGGGGAAAAGGATTATGTTCAAACTAAGGTCCTTTAATCCACGAACATTTGCACTTATAGCAAGGTTTTTCGCTGTTACGAAAAGCAGTTGCTAATAAAATTTTGAGGCTCTTTACTAAAAATTAGCTTTGAGTTTTGGGTTCGGTTTGGTTTTGCAGCAGGATGCTTAGCTTTTACAGCGTTAAAAAAAGAAAAACAAATATGTAAGGAGAAAGGACTGTTGGTTCCTAGACTATCTGCACAATTTCTGTTAAAGTTGTTAAGTTAATGGACCTTACGTTTTGGTTTTGTTCCTCTTTGAATGGACAGAAAAATGAATCTGGGAAAGAAAAAGTTTGTTTGGCAAAGTAATCTCTTCCTGACTAGTAAGTCAATTTTTCTGCAAAATCTAATGTTTTATTTCGAATATTAATGACTTACTGCTTAAAACTTATGTACGTAATACTTACGTACTGCATTCAATACTTCATATGTAGTTTTGCTTTGATCTTCGGTGTAATATCGTAAAGTATATATTATCAGCCGATGTCTATTGGAACGTAAAGCTGTACTGTAAAAATATCTAATGTTGATATGGAATGTTATAGGGGAAAAAATGTTAATACAGTCGACTTCCGCTACAACGCGATTCAACTTACGCGAAATGGCTATAAACGCGAATATTCCACAAGTAAGGAATTTTAGAGCTGACGCGAGCGAATTCCTCGTCCACAACACGAATTTCTTTGGAAGGAAGTATCGGCTTCGTTATTAACAACTATATATATATTTTGTGAATGTTATTACACCACATTAGCATCATACTGACCATTGAAAGTTCCCACATCAAACTAGTTTAGGCATCACGTTGTTAGTGCATAAAAAAAAACGCTCAGCATTTTTCTTTTTTTTTTCATTCTAAACATTAAAGTTGATGAAACATAATGGCATTTTAGTGAGCTGTTTCATCTAAAGTTTATGAAGATGGGGGGAAAAAATAAAGTTTCTGACAATAAAATGAAGATTAAGATTCTCAATATGCTTAGACAACTACCAAACGTTGACTGTAGTAACGCAATAAGTAGGAGTGAATCTTCCATAGTTAAAAGTCAAAACAAAATGATATCTGTATAAGTTCAGAACTTCGTGCCATAAATGGAAAAGTTATAAAAGAAAAGGTGAAGCAACCGTATTTTAAAATGTATTTAATAAAAAATAACGATTTGATCATGCAGCATAAATCTTCATCATCTTCATTTTGTAACTCATAAATATTATTACTGTATCTACTGTACAGTACTATTATAGTGCAGCATTTTATTATTACTACATACTGTACGTACCGTGTTGTTTTATTTTATCAATCATTCTTTTTGTGCATTTTAACTGTTTTATGTTGAATAAAACAGCTTTTTTATTTTTTAAAGACAGTAAAAGTGGAGTTGTTTATGTAAGAAACTGTAATGTATAGTTGAGGAACGCTTTAAAACAGTTTGAGGGGTGCTTACAAATGTCTAAAAAATTTGGTATGTTTCTAAAAAATGTTTATGCATACATTTTTCCTCAACGCGAAATTTCGACTTACGCGAGGAGTCTTGGAACGCATCCCTCGCGTATTTAAAGTAGCCTCTTCGTCTTCGTATGCAACACGATACTGTTTTCTCAACATTGTTTTTGTTATATTTAAGTCTTTAAATAATGTTAAAACAATCATCTCTATGTAAACAGTTTTCTACAAAAATGGTTTTTATTAAAACTAATGTGACAACACTATCTGAAACTTATATGTGCTGCATTCCTTTAATTTGGTTGAACAGTTTATTTCATATTTTGATGGGCCTTTTTTATGATAAATGTTTAAAGTGTTATTTATTTGCTCGTTTACTTTCTTTAGTCAAAATAAAATTTGTTTTATATGAGAACACGGTACTTTTCCGTTAAAGGTCTCTTGGTTTGGCGCCTCGTTTACTTTCTACCTTGGAGACAATAGATAATTTGCTTAAATTGCGATTGGCAATATCTACAAATATATCACATGCTTAGAGTCGGCTGGTGGCGTGGTGGTTAAGCGCTGGCCCTCTACGCCTGGGGACCCAGGTTCTGACCCGGGTGGCCAGTCGGTGGATTTTCGAGATGCAGAAAATCATCAGCGCCCATGTCATATGATTATACGGAATGTAAAAGATCCCTTGGATATTCGTTTGGCTTAGAATATCCCTCGGCTAAATTATATTCCTAGTGGAATTTCGCATCAAATAAGAGCCCAGGTGCCTAAATCTGGTGGAAACTTGGCATCGAAAACACTACTGTGTCATGCATCAGCGCCTTAAGAGTGACACACAGCGACACATCAGCGACTTAATGGTGACTGATGTATTGTTGGGGAGCGCACTAGGTCTGGTCAGGCCCAGACGACTCTTGAGGAAAGTGTCTTATGCAGCCCCATTGGAAAGAAAAAAAAAAAAGAATGACATGCTTATAATTTAGAAATTGAAGTTTGTGAACGCCGCCAAATACTAAATTTTTAGTTTAAAATATCGATAAATAAATTAAAATTGCCAAAAATATAAAAAAGCGCCAAGTGGCATACCTTTAACGTAAAGGTACCAAGAATGAACTCTGATGAATAATCTAACACTTTTAACAGTGGAATGGCTGATGCGTTTGCAGAGGCAGGAAAAAAGTATCTTTTACTATTTAAACAAAATACAAATATACTGCAGTGGGGAAGCAAAGCGTTCGCTGGAAATTTCCCACTTTTCACTTTTTTTGCATTTTTGTCCTCGATTGTATTTTAGCTGTGTTGTACAAGCTTGCTAATTTGGTTTCCGCTGAAAATCAAGCGCGAAAAAAAAAAAAAAAAAAAAAAAAGTCAAGTTTCAACATCTCCCTATTGGTAGTATGGAATCGAAAATAGGCCACTTCAAAAATCTCCGCACTTTTCCTTCCCACGGCAGTAGCATTCTTTTTATTATTTTTATTTCTTTCATCGCAAGAAGCAGATTTAATTTTAACTTGAATAGTCAATGATTAAAACAAACTAAAGTTCAAACTTCATCACTAACCATTTTTCGTACGCTACGATAACATCAAATACAGTAATGTATTCATGAGTCCAGCATCGGTGCAATGAAACTGATCCCTTAAGAAAGCCTTTTCTCTTAAAATCTACACGTTAGATGGAAAAGGCTCGATTTAATATCGCTTTTACACCAATTTGACTGCGTCATTAATGACATTAACCTTTGAAAATCTTAGCCGGTGGTGTGTTAAACTGAGCCCTGCTATGGCCCATTACGCAAGGGCTTCGAAATAGACATCCAAATTGATACCTTCCGAACTCAAACTTCCGCAATAAAACACCGGGAAGATCCTGTAAAATTTTCAACAACCTGATGTTAGAGGAACGTAACTGACATCTTTTACGATTTTCCTCTGACTGTTGTTCCCGCGAAGCAGTAAAAACTGAAGACTTGTCCGGAAAATACAGAAAATTAAATCATTAAATTGTGGTAAAATCGTGTGGTTCTTTGGCAGCATCGGCAATCACAGGATCGTAAAAATACCACGCTGCGTCATAACTCAGGTATGGGATGGTCCGATGTGTATTAATGTCCAATCCTGTTTGCATTATCGAGAGGTCTGATTTATATGTCATATCTCTTCCTGTTTTTATGAGAAATCTTGGTTGTGTCGTAAAAGTAGAAAATGGCGTCTTGGGGATAGATTGAGTAATTGCAGAAGCTTTAAGGGAACTGAAGCTTATTTTCAGAAGAAAGTTTTTCGGTCGATTTTTGACCTTCTAGTTGTTTTAGACAGCATTTTTGTTCTTGTTCAAAGTGGGTTACAGCAAAGAGGGTCGTGGTCAACTCTCAAAGACCCTCAGGTTCAAGCGTAATTACCAAATACTAATATGATATTTTATTTACATGAAAGCAGGGGTGCTCATCCCCCTCCCCTGATGAGCAAGGGCGCATCCCTCTAAATATTGCAAAGACCCCCAAGGAGCAAGAGTCCCCCGAAGAAGAAAATTACCATTCTAATACCCTCCCTCCCCCCCCCCCAAAAAAAAATTCAATGACGCAGTCTGTTCCGTGACTCCTCTCCCTAAGTGGGCACCCCTGATGAAAGGATTGTTACGGCTGAATGCCCCCTCCCCCCTTTCTCTCAAGAAGGTAAATTCATCCTATTCTAGTGTGTTTAAAAATTAAGTGATAACTTTTTTTTATAAATCCTCCTACAGTCTGACCACCGAAGAGATGGAATGGCTAACATCTGGTTTACAGACGGAAATGGACGCATCTATTAGTTTTAACTGTTTATCCCCAATTTCGCCGACATTAAAACTTTTCTCTTTCCTGAAATATATCAAAAAGTAAGCTTGAAACTGAAGGGACACCATTTTCAGGGACACCAGCTTTTGCGGATGTGTGTTTACCTTTAAATTAAGCAGAGTCACATCAAATTGACGAACAACACGCTTCAAATTCATACTTTTCCCCCTCATCGAGATAGACTAGCCTTAACTGGACGTGTGCCAATTCCATATCTTCTTTGGGCAGGCTAACTAGACATGACTTAACTCAAATTTAAATGCCTGTTTATGCAAATGCTGTGCTTTCTGTTCAATTCAGTACCTCTGTTAAAGCTCACAAAACAGATAACTACACGCAATACGCTGCTTTAAAAACATTTTTTTTTAATTGCGTTGCACGAACTGCGTTTTCTGACGAGTTTTTAGTAGTAGCGATTAAATTGTAAACTGGATAAATTCCCTCAAGTGATGCTCTAAACTGTTGAAATATGTTAAGAGTTCTTTGAATGCTCCAATTTGGAATTTGTTTAACTTGAAGTGTTCTCCAATACAATAATAAGCCATAAGTCATGTTTTTAATATTTTTAATGAGAAACTAATAACAGTTATAGTAGTTAAGACAACTACTGCTAACTATGCTTGTTGAATAACTAACGTGTCCACGTTGGTCACTCAGTGCTATAAAGAATCATGTAATTGAAAGAAAAAAAAAACATTTAGAAACACATTAAAGCGGAATTATGTATAGATACAATATACTATTCCTTTTGCGACTTGTACTTGTTTCTGTGGAATAACAGGCAGAATCTTCAAAAAGTACCCATCTGTTTCTGCATTTCAGCACAATCTTATATCATATTTTAGATTCTTGTTGATTTGAAGCTGTGACATGCAATATTCTCTTTTCTGTTCCAAAGCAAAAATATTTTCAAGCCCTGAATAAAGTACTTGTATGTACAAACAATTCTGTACCTCAGAGCCAGACTGACATAAGCTCAAAAAATGATTTTCAACTTGTTTGTGCATTGTATGTGGAATCCTATTTGGCATCGAGCCTTTTGAACGTAATTCTTAAAAAAAAAAAAAAAATCATTTACCAGCCTTAAAAGAGCAAGCGTCCTATTCTTTTACATGCACCAGACTATATTTTTTCCTCTCTCCTGTAAAGCCGCGATTATGTGACTTACGTTGCTCTGGCTCTGAGATACAGAACAGGTACAGAAGAAGAGAGAGAGATATATATATACAGAATTGATACTTGTGTGATTTCACGCAATAAAAAGGGGAAATACTAGAAAAAATTATCAATAGAGAGAAAGGTGGTAATTACTAAAATTCATTTGAAAAAACTTCAAAGCCTCGGACATGATTTGCAAAGGAATGTGGAGAAAATTAAAGTAGTTGAAATAACTTAACTTTTTCAAAATTAACAAATCAGAAATTTGCTTTGAAAACTACAGCACATAAAAGTTATTTTAAGCATAAACTTAAATTATGATAATTTATCTCATTGAAAGCATTTAGATCACCTACATATCTAATTTAGCTGCAACCATACACTTTCGTGACCAGTAGAAACAACTTCTAACCTCTCCCCTATTCAAATGAGATAAAGAATTTTTTTTCTATCCCGAAGGCACTACAAATTACCTAACAGTGCGTCTATGACTACATTAAATATTGAATCTTTCGGGTCTTCTGAAACTCATCAGCACGGATTTAATAGACCGAAGAGTGCATTCCAAAGAGAAATTCCTTGAGCTTTCAAGCGGGGGCGGTACCTGAAGCCCTTGCCCTCCACGCAGCAGCATTAAAAGTCGCCGCTTACAGCAGCAGGTTTATAAAAGGCTTCCAAACTACCGTAAAAGTCGCGTTTTATAGGTCTTGTTAAAGCCTCGGTGACTAGCAACGTGAGCAATTTTCGTCACTATGGAACTGGAGCATTGCACCACATGCAGTGGTAAATGTTCGGAGGAAAAGAAGTTTTGGCAAAAGTTTTAGCCACTGGGGATGGCAGCAGTTTTATAGTTATTTATCTTTCGGGATTCTCGTCGTTGGCTATATTTTATGCAGCAGGATTTTAGGAGCTTAGGATCCAAGAGTCGAAACGTGTTGTCCGAAGCCATCGGCTGAAATATGAGAAACTAAGACACGTTTGTTTGGTAACAAAGGCGTTTTTGGAGGATTATTTCAAAATGTTAATGAAATACGCATGTTCGCAATTCGAGAACATTTTTCGCAATTTTTTCTGCTTATGCTCCGAGATCAGTTATTTCATCCTTTTTTTTTTTTTTTTTTTTGTTCTTTGCATTTGCGGAATTCCAGATATGAAATATATTTTCCTCTGCTTTTCGCTTGTTCGAATTTTAATGCTGTTTGCTGAATAAGTGAACGTTTTTAACTTCGGAGTTTTAATAATGGGGTCGTTTCCAAAATTTTAAAAGTATTTTTTTCTGGAAGAGCATAGGAGCTTTAAAACATAGGATCTGACCATTTTCTAAATAATTTGTTTAAGTTTAATATTAAAAAAAAATACTTAAATCGGCGCGCTTTCAACGTTTATGCTTCTGTCCGATGACATCACAAATGATGAAATCTGTACTCACGTGTATTGGCAACGATATGGTTGATAGCAAGCGTAGAGCGCAATTTTAAATCGCTTCTTGATTATCATAACGTGGAATCGCGGTAGAAAGATGCGGCAAAGTGCATCATTTGTGACGTCATCAAGACCACGCCTTGTTTGAAAAATCGGACATTTAAAAAAAATAATTAAAAAACAGTTGTTGGGAAAATGAAAGTATTTTCTGAGTCAGTGTTTTTTTTTTTGCTTATTCTATCAATTTCAGTGACAAAAAGTACTACTTTTGACTGAAGGAAACCACCCCATTTAAAATAATTTCACTGAAATAAATATTTTGTAATAAAATCAAAGAAAATAAAATCAGTTAATAATCCTCTTCTGCATCCTTTCGGAAGTATTCTAATATTTTATAAGGAATTATAAAACAAAATAAAGATACTAAATAAAAGTTCGTAAAAAATATTAATGAAAGATTTTCAAAAGAAAAAATAAGGAAATGCTAAGAATCTATTTGAAACCCTCGAATATACACATATAGGAACGTAGAGATAAAACACGTAATTAGAACTGAGTATGTGACGAAATGGCGAGGAGGGGTGATATCCACATCAGAATTCACACAAAAGTTGGCGGTTTGAGTAAGAATGCACTATGGACTAAGACTCTATAGTTGAGATAAACCTAAAACCCAGTAGTATTGTGAAGGCTACGCAGATCCGAATTACAGCATTACGAGGTTGCCAGGTTGTCCACCATAGATTCCCAGAAAAGTTCAAATTCTGAATTTCTAAATATTTGGGTTCAATACAAACACACATTCGACATAAGACTGTTATCTCGTAACAAAGGGCGTATAAGAGAACTCCTGTTTTAAATCCACTTGGATTTTTATAGATAATTAACGCGTTGTCAGGGGGCGAAGGAGCAAATACAAAATGTTGCGTTTACTTGCCTACTTGTTCTAAATAGCCAATACTTTCAAATCTTTAAATTCTTAAAAGTTATACGCTAATAAATTCAAACTTATTTATGGGAAGTCTTTAGAGCATTTCATCATCAATAAACATTTTATAGAAGAATAGATTTCAATAGTTTGTTTTGTTTCTTAAAAAGGTCTACATTTACATGTTTATTATCTTAGTATTTCCTTTCCTAGTATGTTTGAAGAACCACTGAGATGTGTGTGGACATTCCCGAGTAAGGTTTCACTTCAGATTTTATCACGAAACAGAAAATAAACTGGCAGGTTTTTTATGGGCTTTTCCGCGAAATGCACAATTACATATTATGTCTGTGTGACTACATTCAAGTAAGTATCTGAAGGAATTTAAAATTCATCTCTTGAGAAATTTCTCGTATTCTTATAAAAATTTAAGCTCCCCTTCTAGATCAATTTTTTTTCTGGTAAGACCTAAACAATGTTACAGTGAAACCTGTGTATAACAATACTGTCTATAACAATAAACCTGTTGGGAATTCCAAATAATATTATCAATTATTTACGTTTATTTTGATATATTTGACTTTAACTAAATCCCTATTTTCTTATATATCTTGCAATGTCACAAATGCTAATTTCAATGTTTGTAACGTATTTCCCGATCTTAGACACGTTCGTGCCTTACGTCATGAAATGACGAAGTTCCTTTTCCATTTGATTGACCGTCGTTCTAACATCGGGAAATGCGCATCTCAAATGCATGTCTTATTGAAATCCATGCAAATGTCTATGGCTGGCTATATATGTTGCTTCGGTAGCTCAAGTTGCTGTCTTTCTCTCTCTCTTTTAAGGCGCGGTATTTTTCAATGGTCAGTCGAGTCGACCATTTGTCGTCATGCTCTCGATTAGGCGTTTTATAATTGTAAACTTTGTCTGCAAACCTTAAGTTCAAATTACTGAAACCTCGATTACATAAATGACTCTTCATTAGTCATATTACAAATTTATCAATAATGGTTTTGCATGTTTTACTAAATCATCTATGCTTCGAGAGAACTTATTTTGCAATATCATATTTCATATGTAAATAACTCGCCTAGGTTATCACTGTATTATATCACCAAGGAGGAAATAAAAAGGCATAATTTCAAATACAGGTATTTTTTTCTGAAAAGGACTCTAATTACACTCTGCAACGCAAAAGGGCACTAATTACATTAGTCATCGGTGCGATAACTTCGTTGATATGATCTCATCGCACAATAAAACCTGTCTATAGCGATATTTTCATTGGTCCTCAGCAAAATATCAGCATAAATAATCAAATTGTCTATAACGATATCCTGTCTATAACAATATTTTTTTAGTTTCCAACAGTATCGTTGTAGACGGGTTTTACTGTAGTTTTTTAGTTCCAGTTCCCAAAATTCTTTTGACATTAAATAGCTAAAACATTTTGGTTCGCTTCATTTCTTTGTCTGACATTTTTCTCCTGATTTTGACTCTTCATCAAGCAATTTAACTAATAAAAAAATCTCTGTGTGAAGAATCCTACCATGTAATGTCAAAATTAAAAGCTTTTAATCATCTAATTAGAAACCACTTAGTGAAAATGGATATTGCACCCATAAAAAGTTAAAAGCAGGAAAAGGGGAAAAAAAATGTTGAAAATATTTGAGCTTTAACCTAGAATGTTTCGGCATGTAATTGATTTTAACGTGTCTGCATTATGACAAATTACCAAGCTAATGGTTTTGATGTTTTTCCGAGCCTTGTCATCATGTTCAACTCTTTTGTCAAAGATTGCTTGACCTATAAAATACAAGTTAGGGTTCGATCATTGATGGCTAAGTTTAATGGTTTCTCTTAAAAGCGAAATGAATACTTCATTCTAGAGTGAGCTAAATGTTAGGAAAAGAAGTTTTTGTTGTCGTAATTAATCATAATCCGATCTAAATGGATGACAGTTATAAAATGTTTTTATAAAGAAAAATCAAAATATTTTACTTTCAGAAAATCATCATACATTTGATACCAAATTTGTCTTATCTATTACTTCATTTTACAAAAAAGGAAGTATCGTATTCGCGAAAAAAATTTCAATCAAAAATCGGTCTTAATTTCGATTTTACTCACCCCCGAATGAACGTTGAGTTTATTTTTCATCCCGACCACACGTGGATATATGCCTAGGAACTTACAGACACCCGAAATATTTATTTTGACTATCCTCGAGTTAATTACAACGAGTTTTCTCGTGACGTCTGTATGTACGTATGTATGTGCGTATGTGTGTATGTATGTCGCATAACTCAAGAACGGAATGTCCTAGAAAGTTGAAATTTGGTACGTAGACTCCTAGTGGAATCTAGTTATGCACCTCTTGTTTTGGTTGCATTCGGATGCTCCAAAGGGGGTCTTTTGCCCCTTTTTTGGGGGAAATCATTATTGATTTCGATGTAAACTCAAGTGGTGTTATAATTTGGCGGACACTTGGCGATATATCACTAGTCTTTTGGTCACCAAGTTTTGTCACCAACTTAGTGACAAATTTGGTGAATTTTTAATTTTTTTTTTTTAATCTGGTTTCAATATGGCCACTGTTGGTGATATTTGGAGAGTAAACTATTGAATCACATTAAAACTGCCAATAATGAGAAATTCGCATTGAATTGGAGTAAAAGGAAGTCATGTGATGCATACATCAGCTAGTTTTATTATTATAATGCAACATTTAAAATCATTGTAATTTTATTTACTAGTATCGAGCACAATGTTGATGCTAAGGTATTTAATGTAGCTTAATGAATGAAAATATTAAATTAAGAACTAAGTTATGAGGATCATTGAACGGCTTCTTCCCATGGGCCTATAGTTTGTCCAAAATACTGGAACATGTATTCCTTGAACTTATTGTAAAGAAAAAATATTTAATGTTTGCTCAAGTTAATTCCATAAAAGTTTTTAGTTGTGAAATTATTCAATGAGGTTTGCGACTTAGTGAAAAAAAAATAATTAATTTGAATTTTGACCTCTTGAATTCAAATTATGTTTTTCGCAATCACGAGTGTGTATGTGTATGTAGGCATGTGTGTTTATTTGTGTGTGGGCATGTGTGTTTGTGTGTAGGGGTATGTGTATGTGTGTAGGCATGTGTATTTGTGTCTGTGTGCAGATATGAGTGTGTGGGTAGTTGCATGAGTGTTTGTGTGTGGTGGGGAATGTGCATGTGTATAGGCATATGTGTTTGTGTCTGTGTGCAGGCATGAGTGTGTGGGTTGTTGTGTGTAGGCATGAGTGTGATGAGTGTGTGGGTAGTTGTGTGTAGGCATGAGTGTGATGAGTGTGTGGGTAGTTGTGTGTAGGTGTGTGTGTATGAGTAGGTGTCTGTATGTATGTGTAGGTGTCTGTATGTATGTGTAGGTGTCTGTATGTATGTGTAGGTGTCTGTATGTATGTGTAGGTGTCTGTATGTATGCGTGTGTGTGTGTATATATGTGTTTAAGTGTGTGTATGTGTTTGTGTGTCCCAGCTAAAAAAAATCTGCAGAAAATCTTTTTAAAAAATCTGCAGAAAATTTAAGCATATTTAGAACATACTTTCTAAAGAAAATCTGCAGATTTTATCTGTAGATTTTTTGCAGAAAGCGTGTTTCAAA
Source organism: Uloborus diversus (assembly GCF_026930045.1). Classification (NCBI taxonomy): domain Eukaryota; kingdom Metazoa; phylum Arthropoda; class Arachnida; order Araneae; family Uloboridae; genus Uloborus; species Uloborus diversus. Next base: position 11,571,063 of record NC_072731.1, read on the forward strand.
TATGCTCAAATTTTCTGCAGATTTTGTGAAGAAAGCATGTTTCAAATATACTTAAATATTCTGCAGAAAATCTGTAGATAAACTGCAAAAAATGTACCCAGCAAATTAAAAATAGTAGATAACAATTAATAACAAATGAAATTAATGCAATAAAAATCCGAAAACATTTTTAATTTTAAGTTTCGACATTTCTTTAATAAAAATGAGTAAATTCACTACAGAGTGGTGTTTCATGTTTGTTTAATAAACATATAATTAAAACTTGAACTACTCCTCCAAAATGAAAATTTAAATTTTATTAAATTGGAGCTATGCAAATTGAAATAATTAAACCAAATTTGTCCCAAAAATACATCGCTATTATTGTAAAATTAGTATTAAGTTTCAAGACGAAATAATAAATAGAACTATTTGTAAAAATTAAAAATTTCGAAAAATTCCTCCAAATCGACCACGTGGTGGAAAGTAATTAAGTTGATTAGGCTGGTTATTACTGAGACATCATAACACATTTTTTTTATTAATAGATATTGACAACGTAAATGTTCGCTCAAAATTTTAAGTCAATCGGTGAAAAAATAAAAATTTCAAAAATTAAAAACCTCCGATTAGGCATAACGTTTCAAACTAACCCTAATATACTAATACACTTATTAAATAAAAGTTAATTTAATCAAATAATAATTGTTGAATTTTAAAGTGTCTTACCTTTTTGTGAACCGAGGCATGAATCCAAGATTTTTTCATGGGTTTCCAATGATGAAACTTGAAATTTCCCTAATTATTTGTTTCCGTGACGGAGCAAAAAAACAATACAAGTCACCTGGTCGAGGGTTCATCTACTCTCGTAGCCTTGTGGCACCCGAATATTGCGGGACGCACCGAGGCCTCCGTGGACGGTAAGAGGTTTGGCGTTCGGTGCGTTTGTACTCGAACGGCGCGCCGTTCGAGAACATTATTTCAAGTCATATTTGTTCTTATTTATTTTCAATTTCCTGATTTTTCTCCAAGTGAGACAAATTTGACTCTGTTCTAATCCATATCCTTCTTGAAATTGACATTTTTGAAAGCCCTTTCAAACCATGTAATAACTTGCGTTATTCAATATCGTTTTGTTTTCAAAAAAAAAAAAAAAAATAAATAAATAAATAAATAAATAAATAAATAAAATAAAATTAAAAAAATGATGTATTGTAATTTCACTTTTCTTTGATTTGAATCATGCACTTATATTAAAATTGATTTTCATGTCATATTATTTGTATAATACAATAAACAGACATTTTTTATTTGGTAAATGTTTCAAACGTTGAAATGCTTTAAAATTTCAATTTAAGTTATCAAAATATAAATCAAAGTTCTTGGGGGAAAAGTTTAAGTTATTTATTACTGATTTTAATTAGAAAAACAAAGAAATGTGTTTAATTTTCTAAAAACTGAAAAAAATATAAAAAAAATTTAAAGTGTGAAAAACTTTTATGCTGTAATAAAAATTTGAAAAATAATTTAAATTGAAATACAGATTTCTTTTTGATGACCATAAAATATGTACAAACGTGCGTACTATTTAGAGAAAACTGTAAGAGAATTTTTTGTATAGATTTTCTGTAGATCTAATTGAAGAAAATTTGCAGATTTTTTTTACCTTCAAAAAATCTGCAGAATATTACGAGAAAACTAAAAAGAAAACTTTTTTGTGTGGATTTTCTGCAGATTATTTTGAAGAAAAAATGCAGATTTTGCTTGTCTTCTAAAAATCTGCAGAAATCTTGAAAAATACTTCAAAAAAAATTCATTTCTGCAGATTTTCTGAAGATTATTTTTAGCTGTGTGTGTATGTGTTTGTATGTGTTTGTGTATGTATTTGTGTGTGCTGTGTAGTTGTGTACGTATGCACGTGTGTGTAGCATATGGATGCAACCTGGAGACGGTTTTCACTATAGGAGCAGCATCGTGAGGAGCCGTTCGACGGTGATGCGGCAGAGGGTGCTGGAGGAAAAATAAAATGATAGCACATCAAAACAGTCAAGTGAGAACAATAAGCAATCGTGATTGCTCAAAAAAAACAAAACATGATGGCAAATGTGGAAATAAATTATTAAACAACCCTGTTTGTTTAACTCAGAAGATCAATTGAGTAAGTGAGAAACAAGGGGATGTGAGTAGACATTTTCAAGTTTAGAGTAAAACTCGTTAAAAATAAGGTCCTAGGTAGGATTTCATTGAAAAGTTTTTGTATATCATGTTGCATAACAGCACCTACCAGATATACTTGTACTATATCTTGCCCCAGAACAGAGGATGGGTTGACCACCTACCATTAGTACTGGAACTCTCCAAATTTTTAATTTTGTAACTTACATCCCTTTGCTTCTCACTGCCTCAATTATGTCATGTTTGTCTTTGATCCTATTCATGCATGTCCTCATCATCATCATCATTGCCAGCCTGTGTTAATTAAATGTAGGATGTTATTTCCTAAATGAATCTATTCTTCCTTGTCTTCTAAAATTATTCTCATATTTTTGTATCGATTCCTTTCTAATTTCTTATTATCCAAAACAGGAATTTGATGAGCTAGCTGTTCTCTTACCGTCTAGAAAGATGCCCAGCATAGTTTCTACTGCAAATGGCTAAGTAACTTTATTTTGCTCCTTTATTCGCTTTCTGTTAATTTGTATGAATCTTAACATTCATTTTTCCAATCCTATATGCATATAGGGGAACGTGTTATACCTTGGGACACTGCAATTTCCAAGAATCTATTTTTAGTAGCCATGTTTTTGTAATCTCTAATAATAACCTTCACCACTAAATGGTGCCATAGTAACAATCAGCATCAAGAGATTTAAATTGATCATTTTGTGAGAGAAAGAAAATTTCATGACTCTAAAGTAAATATTTTTTTCATTTTTATTTCATTTTTTTTTTGGCTCTGTATTTGTAAAACTAATCGACTGAATTTCATTTTTTCATAAAATAGAAGTAATTTAAATAATTTGGTTATGAGAAAATAATGATAGTGCATCCAGATTGACCACCATTTTGGTTTTTCTTAAACCGTATGGTGATTGTACCTTGAGACAGCCAAACATATTTTACCTTAAGACGCGTCCCAAGATAGAACATTTGCATGGTTCTTAATAATTAGGATTTGTTTAGGAACATGGACGAATATTCTAATCTGATGTAGTCTCTTAAACACATTTAATGTTGGATAATAATTCATTATTCATTATTCATGTTTTAATTCCTAATCATGATTTTTTTTTCGGTGAAAACTTGGTCCAAGTATATGGCTGTTTCCTGAATCCTGAATAATTGAATTTCCCACGGTGCAACAGGATGTGTCCCAAGGTATAATAGAATGTTCTTCCATGGGGCAGTTTGGAACTCTTACTTTAAATGGTTGGCCAATATTATTTTTCTAACTGTCTGAATTTAAAAAAATATATTGCAGATAAATATGTTGAGGCATTTTAATGTGACTTTTAGATTTTAAATTTGATTAAATAATTGACATTAAAAACGAAAATATGAAACAAGTCCCAAGGTACAACACTTATTTACATTATTTTATTTACATGCTTAACAAACATATCATTGTTACTCTAATGCGTCGAATTAGTCTTCCCTTTTTACTTGAACAATCACTTATTGCAATGCATTTGCGCAGTATGGAGCACCCCAAAAGAAAACTTTTGGGAGAGGGAAAATCCTCAGTTTGTTGAATGAAATTCCAATTTTACCGAATGATAAATTACGATCATGCACATATACCATACATATGTTATCATCTATTGAAAAAGAACATTAAGCATCATTGAATTTTTTTAAAAAAAATATTTTAAAAAGGAAATAAATTCAATCTTGCCATGTTGCCTCCTAATATACAGCAAACAAATGTTGCTGGGCTGTTTTTTCACTCAAAAAAGTTCTTCTGAAAACAAGTTTTAAAGTTGAAATTAGAGACCCAAACGCAAGACTGGGTTAAATCTAAGACCTGGACAAGCGAAGATCTCGCTAACATACCCGACTGTCCTCGACGTGAGGCAGTAACATTATTCCGATCGGTGACAGTATATGACTCTGAGTGAACATCTCCATAGAATTGTTATTTTTGACATCCCTCTTTGTTCATTGTACGATCTTGGAGAACCCTTTAATACAGCTCATCTGCGTCGATGCGGGGCATTTTGCGGCTCCACCGACTCCAAGACGACACTGTATTTGAGAGTAAAAAAAAAGCCTGAAGCAATGACTTCGGTCAATGTGTGTTAACTAATACCCTGTTCTATATGTTTTCATGTTTTTGTTCTGTTTGTGTAAAACAGAACAAAAACTCTGCCTTGCCATTAGAATTATAAACAAATATTGTCCCTAATTTGCGGAATCATCAGCAAACTTTGCCATATAAGAACGTTTTTGGGGAGATCACAGTGCCCTCCCGCGACCAACAGTTACCCCCCCCCCCTAAGCACAATGTAGAAACACATGGCACTAGTAACACAATGCATGGTAACACTGCAGCCACCTAGTGTGCAGTTCGGGGCATTTAGATCCAGATAAATATACGTTTTAAAAGTTAAATTGTGAAGTCAAAACGAAAACCTGACTCTTCAGTGTGAAAATAAACATTCAAAAGAGTAGCTTAAGTCTTAAGCAAAATCTCATTTGGCACAGCTAATTGAATCTTAGAAATGGATCTGAAAACTTAGACAGCCGTAGGAAAAAGATATAATGACGCTTTAAATTACCCATAATAATTGTGCAGAAAATGTAACGCATAAAATTTTCATTACACTGAAGTAATTAAATGCCCAAATGCTTGAGAGACATAAATAAAAATATAAAACTTAAGAAATGGAGAACAAAAAAAAAAAAAAAGATAAAAACAGCAAGAGAGTTGGAAGAGTGTTTCGCTGCCTAATGTATTGGGCATTTGCCAGTATATGATGCGATGCAGTTGGCGTAAAATTTTTCATTCTTCATATCCAAGCAATTGAGTTTAATGTGGGAGAAAAGGAAATAATTTTATCGCTTTGAATGTTTTTGTCGTTTATTAGTATAGAAAAATATAAAATATTCTGATGAAGTTTATGGAACGTACTTATCGATGGATTTAGTAGCAGCTTATTTTTTTCGCTTTGGTTGCTCATTTTATGATTTATATTGTCATTTGTTCCTATGAATTTTTATCACTCTTATTTCACGCCGATGAAATATTCCTTTGTTTATAAACTGAGATTGAAATCATTTGTTTTAAAACTCATGATGATTGAAAAGCATTTTAAAAAGTTTGAAAACAATGGAAACACAAAGTTCTTAGAATTATTTTAAAAGAGTATAATAATAATTATAAAACCATAGAAATTATTAGTCAACGCATTGCTAATTATATTGCTAAGAGTGTAGTGGTATTTTGCAGCGCGAAATGCTGTGTATTCTCTGGCTGCAAAAGATAATGCTTAATTTTGATATATCTTGAAATTTTCCTGTGTATGTTGAGCTAATGACGTAATTAACCTCTTTACTGTGAGAACTTCTTCACCAAAAAAGGTCCTTTTATGCGTAAACATTTTGAAGAGAAATGTTCACTTCCCAGCAATGCATTTGGTTCCGGGACCTCCTGGGTTGCTACTCCTTTCGTTTTACAAAGGAGCTTCTGCTTGATCAATCTAGCCATTATGGGGATCCAGCGCACGATGGTTTCTAAAGAGTGGGAGGGAACGTTGTCCCTGAGGTGCAAGGGGTAGGTTGACGATGACAGCTGGAATGTATTCATTTTGGCTTTCTCTTTTCTTAGGTTTGTTCTGGAAACCATTTTGAAATTCTCCTAGCTTCAAAAGGACCTCTAAGCATTTTACTACGAAATTCCGAAATATTTACTTATTTTCAGACAGACGTTATATATTTTGTAAATGCTAATCAAACTAGTTTAGTTATTGAAATTTGCTGTTCAACTTTTAAAACTGCGCAATTAAATCAATTTAATTTAAAAATTGAAAAAATAAGATTTAAAAAAAAACAAAAAAACAAAAATTGATGCTTTCCCTTACCACAAACTTTAACATGAAGTTCTTTATATTCTATGGATAATTAGATTGCTTATTAAAACTGCGAAGCTTAGTATTTGCTACATGATTATACTATGATAAGCAATGTTTTTTTTTTACAAACTAACGGTTTGTAGTTTTGCTGCATAAATTTTAATATAGTAGCCAAAAGCTGGGGCATTAACTTTCATCACGTATGGCTTGAGTCACACCCATTTACTTGGATGTGCTACTGTTTCCTTGGTTCCAACCAACGTAAAACCAATGTTTTCTAGCAATGAAATTCAGACTGAAACATTTATAATTTATCCTGTTCTATATTAATAATTTCAAGTCGGCAAAAAATTCAATAGCGATTGTATTTTTTTTTAAACGATAAACTTGAATGCTTCGTATATGTTATATTGTCATTCGGAACCTACGTCTACAAACTTACAATTGAAGAAGAGTTTGCTTACAAAATGTAACTGTAGATGGGGCAAACCTAACCTGGCAGCATTTTGAAGGCTGAGCAGATCCTAATGATAACATCACGACGCTGTCAGGTTAGGTTTACCTCAACTGTAGCTGAAATCAAAATCAAATGCAGGATCCGACTAAAATATGGGGAGAGGGGCGTAGATAGACTTTGATGCTCTCCCCCCCCCGCAAGATTTAAATTTCAACATAGTGCTTATTTTTCTGAACGTACGCCCTCATACTTCTTGCGCCCCCCCCCCGCGGGGTTGTCATGTGCGCCACTGGATTTAGCCATTGGCTAAATCAAAATCTTAGTCACTTGGGAGCATTTCAAAAGCAGGAGCCGTAGGCTACGGCCCAGTTCCCAGATGGTAATTCTGATTACGCCAGTGACTGCTATAATACCTAAGCACTAAATTGATTTTTCCTTCAACCTTTTTTGACCCGCGGGCCGGCAACATCTTTTTAAAAGAACTCCCAGACCGGTCAGTTTTTTTTTCTTGCCTTATTTATTATTATTTTTTTATATGAAAAAAAAAAAAAAGAAAATGATTCGCAGAACCTGAAAAATCTGCTAAAAATCTAATCTGACAGGAGAATCATCCCTCCCTTATTTTTTCTCCTTTTCTTTTTATTTTATTTTTTTTTCTCAAAAAAAAAAAGGGGGGAAATTTTTGACTTGCGGATTGTTGTGGAAAAAGTTAGTGGGCAGTCGAGTTTTTTTTTTTTTTAACTACATATTAGAGATTTGTTGCAAAACATTTTATAGCAAAGGTTGTAGATAGCTAATTGTTGTAACAACTATCCATAAGTAAGTGAGCATTTGAGAAAAATCAGACAATTTTGAAAATTAATCACCAAATTCATGCAAAAACCGTTACATAGGATATTATTAGACTTTTACATTTATTTCTTTATTTGCTTTTGAATAAAGAATTTTTAATTTGTTTATTTCATAGCTGCGTCACCTGGGCTTCAATCGGTCTACCTCGAAAATAAAAGTTATGTCAAACGATCAGGCTAAATAATATTGAAAATCTTCAAAATTTCCTGACGAAGCGAGAAAAAGTTACCAAAATAGAAAATTTTTAAATCCCCCAATTATTGAAAAAGCCTCAAAACAAAAGGTAGAATTTTTTTGTTCATATTCGAGAAAAAAAAAGGGCAACAGATCTCTCTTCTCAATGATTTTCGTCACGCTACTAATTTTTATAAAATCATTGTTCAACAATGACCGTAAGCAACAACGAATTTCAAATTGAAGGCTTACCTACATCTTAAGATTGAAATTAGTTAAAAACAGTTGTAACTCACGTTCTAATCACCTTGGGACATTGGAACAAATGATGCAGAAAAATCAGTGGTTTCCATGGATATTTTATTCTAATTTTTGTGAGCATTTTTTTTTTTTTTTTTTTGCCCTCATATTATAGAAAAACGCCATTTTTGGATCTTATTATTAGAATTCAAACGGTTTGGTTTTTCTTTTTTTTCGCGTTCGAAAACCCCCTTACGTTCTTTTTTGGGTGCTCAAGTACCTCCCTGCCAAATTGTTCGAGATCCGACGTAGACTGTGGATTTATATAGGGCGCCATACACACACACACACACACATACGTATATATATATTGACTGTTTTATTTATATAGATTTTAAATCGAGGACGAGCAAAAAACCCTGAGGACCGGCAAATTTTTCCTCCTTACTGGTACCGGTCCACCCAACCATCAAGCAGGGGAGGGGAGGGCCCACAAATAAAGATGGTGACTAGCGATTCAAGTATCGTTGTCGGGTCGTGGGAGTACGTATTCTTTCGGCGGAGATGGGGGGGGGGGTATTTGGCTAAATTGTCATCTGCGCTGTTTTCTTCATCAGAAGATTCTTGGTCATTAGAATAAATACTATAATCAGAGCTGTCGTTGCTCGAATAATCTGCGTCTGACATTATGAAGCATATAAGTATTCGCTAAGAAGAAAAGGTTCTAAATGCATCGAATGTTCAACAAAGAAGGAAGGCCTTCTCGTTGTAGATACAACAATGTAGCTACTGTGAAGTGCGCATGCACAGCCAGTATACACCTTATCAGTCAGACATTGCACCCATGAAAAGCAAGAGCAAAGAATTAATCCCCTTTCAAAAGAAAACCTGAACTATTGTAGAAGAATCAACGTGGGAATTCGTGCTTGAACGAGCATTAGAATCTAGTTTCTGTGATTAGAATTAGTACTCGAAAAAGATCTGGGTTGTGTTAGTATATGTTTAAACTAATGCACATATATTATACGTGTATATATAAGTAAGAGGGAAAAGCATACATTTTTGTATTTTTATCCTTTCTTCTTTCAAACTATTAAAATTTGTTCTTGTTTCTTAATTTTTCATCTTCATGGCTAAACTTTATCAAAACCACCCAACCTTCAAGCAGGGGAGGGGAGGACCCACAAATAAAGATGGTGACTAGCGACTCAAGTATCGTTGTCGGGTCGTGGGAGTACGTATTCTTTCGGCGGAGATAGGGGGGGGGGTATTTGGCTAAATACCCCCCCCCCCTTGCATCGTCCCAAGTGACGGTGAAAATTTGATCATGATAAAAACTAAATTGCTTGGATTCGGTTGCAACATGTGTTAAAAGGGAGGATAATAAAAGGGGGAGGGGAATAACGAAAAGAGCGTATAAGAAGTATTCTTCTCCTAATATCGATCCAATTTATGTGTATAATCAAAGCATCATTTAATTTTCTTGTTCATATTTATTGAAAATATATCGTGAATTGTAGGAATATTGCTTCGTTTTGAATACATCCAAGATTAGTAAAATGAATACCTTTGTGTCAAAAAGTAAGATAAGAAGTGACACAACGTCAAAAAAGCACAAATTACAGATTACTCCAGACACGTGCTTCGGCGTTACAAGGAAACGTTACAAGGAAACGCCTTTTTCAATGCAAAAAAAAAAAAAGAGCTTTCGGATGTCTTTTCCTCCATAAGCTCATTTCTTTTGCGTTGAAAAAGGCGTTCCTTGTAACGGCGAAACACGTGTCTGCAATCGTGCTTTTTGACGTTGTTATTTTTTATTTTACATTCTAGATTGTTTACTATATGCAGTAGAACCTTGCATGTCCGAATCTTCGGATACTCCGAACAGATTTTTTTTTTTTTAATTTTATGGAAAGTATTACCGGAAGAGAACTAAATGTGTTAAAGGGAAAAAAAAAGAAAAAGAATTTTTTAGCACATATTGATTTGAAGCACATTGAAAAAAAAAAAAAGAAAAAAAAACGCAATACACGATTACCTCATTTACCTTTAACTGAAAATATTAAAATAAACTTTACTTGAAATTTACTTTATATTAAAGATGTATTGAGGTGAAGAGACAGGTCGAGTTTTTACTGGTGAAGTGATGATACTTTTGACGAGGAAGAAATACTATTCCTTAGGTCTCATAAACATAACGTCTGTTCGTGAAACCTAGAGTCTTTTACTATGTTTCACTGATTTTATATATATTTTTTTCCTATAGCAGAATTATATTTTACTTTTTCAACTTCAGAATGAAAAGTAAGAATATTCTCTGATCAATTTCTTCTAAAATCAGTCATCTTGTGTTGAATGTATACTAGAAATAAAAATGGGATTGAATATTTATTTCGTTGAAATGGAAATTTCTTTGCATAGGTATTCGCTGCAATGAGATTTTACTGTATTATTTAATAATATTTTTTAATATTGATTAAATTTATTATTATTTTATTTATTTATTTATTTTTGGACATTTTTTTGACTTAAGATTTTCTATTCAAATTCACCAGCTGTTAGTGAATCTTGCTATTATAAAACTTCACATTCCACAATTGTGTTTGTGGCAAAGAAAGTAGGGCTAATGGAATGCACTGATACGACAGCGAACCTGTTTCCGTATTCATCTATCTCTCTTGGGAGTGTCTGAAGTCTTTTATTCGCATCGGATTCTAAGCCTTTCTGAATAGATATCTTTTTGGGGTGCAAACAGCTCACACACACGTGTTGTATTTTCTACCTTGTCACTCTATAATAGTAAAAGTGACCCGATGTGATAACTGCTACTTTTTAAATCTTATTTTTTTAAACAAAGGAAAAACAGGAAGAACATATATTGATTAGAAGGAAAACTACTAGCCTCAACTTGGGGTTTGGGACCACAAAAAGCAACAGCATAAGTAAAGGTGGTTTTGAACGATTTTACGTAACAATTTGCATTATTTTTACCATAAAAATTCAAATATTTCGGGGGGCAGCATCCCTTCCCCTTCGTTCTCTTAAACTACATCATTGCAGATTGATACATTTAATTGATTCACGTTATGCCACGATTTTTTTGCACTACATTAGTTTACACAAACTAAAACGCCGCACAAGTTTAGATTCAGCTGACTCTTTGTAATAAAATTAAAACGTCCAACTAGATTCTCTCTCTGTTTACATATATTTATAACCGACTAGTATGGGGGATAACTGCCCTCTTTTCTTTCAAAAAGAAAAAATTCCTATTATTTTATGAAAATTAAAAAATGTAGCATCGAATTGAAAGAAGTACCATATGACCATTAGTCCCAATATTTAAGGTCGTGCCCCGGACATTTTGAGAAAAGGTCTGTTAATCAATAATAACGTTAAAATTAAATATTAGAAAAAGTCATCTGTACTCTGTACAGGCACCGTCTACCTACCCCCTCCCCTCAGGTATCTCCAACTTTTTTGTGCACCAGCTGCTTATGTTCTCTCTAATTATATCTTTATCTCTCGCACTCTTGCAAGGAAAGTGACAGAACTCAAAATTTGAGAAAAACGTACTAGATATTTATTTTAAATCTAAATTTAATGCTTTTTTTTTTGCCAACAAAACTCGCACAATACTTCTGGCATATGTCGAATTTCTCGGGTAGAGAAAGAATTTCCGACCCCGCAATGTGATAAAATTTCAAGTCGTCAGGATGCATCCCACCCCTCCTAGGAGCTCTGAAACATTTAACTGAGACACCCTGCATATATAATAATGCATCATGTTTCTCTGCAGTTTTTTCACTTCGAGCTTTACCAGGTGTATGAGAAGCGTTTCGCACTTTCATCTTAAAATAATTAATATTTTCCTTTGAAAACATTTGCATAAAAGGTGCAATATGTAATATTTTTCTATTTTTAAATAAAAACTTGAAGCACTAGGTGATTAATAAGTTTAACATCGTTTAAAACAGCACTAATTTGCAAAAAAAAATAAAAATAAAAGGTGCAGATAGAAGGGTATTGCAGTGAAGAGGAGGATTGCAATGAGAAACTTGTAATATAAGAAGATGTGAGCTTTGAATGTTATAAGGTAATCAGAACATCCAATAAAGTCCATATCTAAGTTAAAAAAAATTTTCTATGAAAAAGGTCTTCCTTGCCCCCCCCCCCCCTTTCCCGAAACATGTAACTGGAGTTTTTGGTAAACTTGTGCTGTTTCCAAAGTTGTTGATTTTTTCCCCATTTACTTTTTAGTTCAGATATTTATTTATTTCATACTAGGAAATTTATTAAGAGCTTGACGGAAAGGCATTCTGTAGAGAAAAGAAAAGCGCAAAACAGATATCGGTATAACAAGTTAGAATTTTATCTTGAGAGGGGTTTGTCGTAAGAGTTCGTAAATAAATATATTTCAGAAGACTTGAATTGCAAATATCAGTCCAAGTTCAGGATTAATTTTAAGTGATAAGTATTGTAGATTACCTCGAATGTTTAGGGGAGTACTCTGAACACATTGAATTTGCTCTAAAAACCTTTCATACTTTCTCTTCAAGAGTTGATAAAGCATAAGAGTTTCGTGATGGTATTACATACTTCATAAAAAATAATTTAATTAATGGAAAAGTATGCATTTTATACCAATAAGCTTGTATCTTTTTGCTTTGAAAAACGGGCTTGTAACTCCAAAACAGATGACAGCATTTTTTTGGGGGGGGGGGGGACTTTGCATTTTTTTAAAACCAAAATGGTGCTTTTATTTCATTATTTTAAACCACTTGTAAGCATGATCTTTTTTGCAAATATTAAAAATTTAATTTTACGGAACTGTGTTGTGTGACGAGAAAATTTTCCTCTCAATTCCGGATTTAACGCAAAAAATAGAAAAGAATTAATAATAAAAAATAAGAGATACATGAAATAACCCACATTATTAGATTAAGTTCATATTCCATCGGACAATAGTGTCACTTAGAGTTCTTAGGGACGCTAGTGCCATGAACTTTCATTTTATAAGAGAGATTAAATTTATGATATTTTTGAAAAAGTATAATTGACAGGTTATTTATATTTGAACAGATTAATAAAGATTTTATGCTGGGACGCTAGTTATACTTTTATATTTATTTCAGACTAAGATTTCTAATTCAGATCTTTTTGTATTTGATAATTAATTATAATGAAAACTACATTTTCAGCATTCTGCGAGAATATTCATTTTAAGGTACCTAATTTCAATCTAAAAATACACAATTTCCGAGTACACATGCATCCATTTCAAGCAGCGTTAGGATGAACTTACTCATAGCTCTCGAACACGTGCGCCTGACCAGTGAGCGGAAATAAATTAGATCGACAACTGACTCTCCACCTACTCGCGGTTGCTCCTTTTTTCGGAATTTATCTTAAGACACCCGCGGTTAGTTGCTTCGAGTACTGCAGGAAAGTCCACTGCCCCTACTCAAGGGGCTCGGGCTACACAGTTAAAGGTACATAAACCTCACCCCGAGCTCAGCTCGGGCTACGCAGTTAAGAGGTTAAAAGCAATTATTTGGCACGAGCAAATCTCCAACATTTTTTTGTTGGCATATTCTTTATAATCATTAGCCGTGGTTTGTGTATGAGGGGTAAAAGTTAACTGGAAAATTTTCTATCGTAACTTTTCAACATTTAGTAACTATAACACTGGCCATGAAAACTAGTTTTCGTGTTTTCTCAAGGGTTATAACTTTGGAAACCTTATATGATGGTGGGTATCTCGTAATGCGGAATATACTCCTCCAATACACTTCACTATGCTTACTGGGCCAAGCCATTGCTATTACTGCAAATGGCACAAATACTGCTATTGGGCCGGTAATTTGTTTCACACGTGACGCTTCATACATTTCAAAAAATAAAAATTTAAAAGGAGAATGAGTAAAATTTTGTTGCTTGCGAAATCAAAAGCGTTTGCGTAACTTCTTAAGCAAAACATTTCGTCGTTACCTTTTAAAATTATTTATTTTATTTTATGAACTATAAGAACCGTGTGGTTTCGCCATTGCTATATCGATGGAGGAAAATATATAAGTAGTACAAAAAGGAATGGAAACAACAAACTACAGAAGTTGACTTTGGATGTGCACCACGTGACACATGCAAATGAATTAAATTATAACTAATAAAGTTATTTAATTAAAATAATACTGTGTCAGGAGTACCTTTGCATCAAAGGTAAATATTAAAAAATGTACTTTCTTCTGTTTAGTAAAAATATTAAGATCTATAAAAAATGTCGGTGAAATTATCGAGTCTAATAAGCACGAAAGTGCAGTCCTCGGCTGGAATTGACTGAGCTGACGGTGTATTTCAGTTTTGCTTTTGCTTGAAAATATTTACATTAGTAGCTTTATTAATAGTATTAGCTTTTGCTTGTGAGGCATTTATAAATCACAGCAAAGTCTTCAGATGATTCTCTTGCTAAAACAGTCCTCCAACCACTAACTTAATGTTTGAAAACGCCTTGAAAGCAATTTTCATCGCTTCTGTCAGAACATAGTAACTTTGTTGACATGAAATGACAAGACACGTTTCCTTCCATAATATCAATTCACAGGCATTAAATCGTGGTTAAATGCGAAACATTTTTAATCCTTGAAATAACTTTGAAGAATAGAGATAGTTCATCATACATTTCATCCGGGGTCGAATTTTTTTAAAAAAGTAATATGCATATTTGGGTGCATTTCATACGTGCAACACCTTTTTACCCATCTAATCGTATGTTACTATATTTTCAAACTAGTGGTACCCGCACGGCTTTGCCCGTAATAGAAAAATTTAAAGATCTTTTGGCTCGCCTGTATATTTACAAATAATGTATGGTGAATTTTCTCGCCAATTGGCTTGTACCCATGTTACGGTTCCACGTTATGATAATTTCGTATCTCGCCAATTGGCTTGTGCCCATGTTACGGTTCAACGCTATGATAAATTCGTAATTTACTCGTCCATCCTTATATATTATTTCTGTAGCCTGTTTTTGGTTTCTACGCCAGATTTTCCTCTATTCTTGATCGATTTCTTTGATTTACACCTTATTTTAAAGCTTATGGTGCTGGCTACTGACGAAAAATAGACCCACGGTCTAAAAATTGTTTTTTGAGCCGAAAAACCTGTTTTAAAGAACCAGAATGAGACTTTCGGTTAAACTTATAACTTTAACTTGCACTATGACCGACAGAGCTGAATAGCTTGATCGGCAGAGCGTACTCCTCGTAACCAGGAGATTGCGTGTTCGGGCCCGCGTCCGGACAAGCTGCATCAAAAAATTAGAGAAATATCTGCATTACATGAAAACTTAATTAAGTGAATAACAAATATGAGGGAATAGAATAAATGAGTAAGAAACGCACTTTGCTGTTATGAAAAATTGATGTGGTTTTGTGCTAAAGTACTTCTGAATTGTGCGTTTTTTTTTTTTTTTTTTTCTAAGCATTGGCTCTGGTAAGAAAATTAAAGCATAATGTAAATGAAAATATAAGTAACAGGTTTAAGATTTCAGACTACAATAGAATTGTTTTTTGTTCAGAAAAAAATAATAATAAATCGTATATTGAAATATATATTCTTCTAATGAGTTTTTGACTCTTTGTACAAATAAAAAAATTACTATCTCAATTTGATGGGTAAAATACATATTTTTTCTTCTTTTTTTTTTTTCTTTTTTTGCAAAAAAAAAAAAAAAACTTATCACATTTTTACTGCATTCGAAAAACTACACTTAAAAAAGAGCATAGTTCAATTTATTTTGTATTTTAACCGTGCTGTTAAATGATGAACACGTGCTGCCATCTAAGTTATAACGGTTCAAGCAGCCTGCGGTAACAAATTGTAAAACTTTTCAAAAATAAAAACATTTCTCTTCAATATCTTACTTTATATATTATTCCCCTCTCATTTTAAAATTTATCAGGCCGCCTAACGACGAAAAATAGACTTACGGTCGAAAAATCAAGTTTTCGAAACGCTCCTTGCTGTTTCAAAACCTTGATGCAGCCTGTAGTTCTTATGCATTTTTTTAAGCAAAGTTCTAATGCAGTTTTCCAATTTTTTACGTCGCTTTCGGCAAAAAAAAAAAAAAAAAAAGTGTGTTTATATTTTAATAAAGCTTAAAAGCACTGGATTTAGTTGTTCGGTTAAATTGATAAGTATTTTTCGGTAGAGCGTTCGGCTATAAACTATTTGAACTTCGGGCAAGCTTGGGCTGTCCGACATAATATCAAATTTATATTAGTATTACGCACTACATATACTCATAACATACACACGTAATAAAATAAATGCAGTGGGAATGCTATTTGGTATTTCGATTCCTTTATACAGGCTACAGTTATCATTCGGATAAGTTGACTGTTAATCGAAGGGTGTTCTTCCTTTTTTTAAGCTTTGACTCCGTCCAGACCACTAAACATAATGTAAGCATAAAAAAGTATTATATTTACTTCAAGGGAATCCTTTTTTTGCAGAAAAACATTTTCTTTGTACGCTGAATAGTAGATTTTTCTAATAGCAGTGTTCGACCTTTTATACAAATGAAAAAAATTCTACGCCAAATTAAAACTCCGAGTTTCACCCAAAAAATACATTTTGTCTACGTTCGAAAAATTACACTTAAAAAACGGACTCCAACTGGTTTTGGTTTTGAATTTTAAGTGTTCGATTAAAAAAAGAAACATGTGCGTACATTTAAGCCGTAACGGTTAAAGCAACCTTCTATGTGAAATAGTTCAATATTCAAAGATAAAAACACTTGTTTTCAATCTAATTTATTACTTCTCTAGAATGTTTATTTCTATCGCTACGTGAGATATTCGTTATTCTTTAATCAAATTTCATGCTTTATGAATAATTTTAAATCGTATCATGCTGGTTAATGACAAAATATAGAAGCATGATCTTATTATTATTATTATTATTATTTTGGCAAAAAGCTTTTTTGCTGTTTCTTACTACGCATTAATTCAATGAATAGCTTTCGAAAAGGAAGGCGTAATTGCTAGGTTTGTTGGGGTGTCGGGCTGTTAATTAGAATGGCGCCAATTCGAATCCGTGCCAATAAATATCTCTTTAATGTTTCTTTTTTTCCTGTCAGATGCTCACATGGGCAGGACTATATTTGACACAACCTGTTTTTTTCACATGCACAATTATTGCTTTTTCACGAGTCATTACTTAGCCACTTTTAATGATATTTATGTTTGCATTGAAAATATGTACGACCAAAAGGCGAGCGATGATCAAATTATCACAACGTTGTATTTAACGAGGTTTTATTACTGATGTCTTTAAATTACATGCCTTCTCTTCTGCGCTTACTTTTTTTCGGTTCTTCTTCATACTGTTCTTTCTTTGAAATTTTTGAAGAGAGAAATGCCTTATGAAACAATTCGAAGCTCAGTGCGGAGTTCCGCACGGGTCGACTAGTCTTATGATAATTTTGTTCTTAAAATTGGAATAGAAAAAAAATCACATCGAATTTTCGAAAAATCGCTTCGAGGTGCACACCCCCATGCTACAAACTAACTTTGTGCCAAATTTCATGAAAATCGGCCGAACGGTCTAGGCGCCATGCGCGTCACAGAGTTCCTGACAGACAGACAGAGATCCTGACATACTTTCAGCTTTGCTATTAGTAAAAATAATGAACATGAACCCTCTTAGCGGCAGGACCAAGCTCACTCAATGATAAACTCAATTGATTAGCCAGGAGGGTTAAAATAATGTAAACATTTTCAATTCATATATATATATATATATATATATATATATATATATATATATATATATATATATATATATATATATATATATATATATGAATTGAAAAAAAAAAAATATATATATATATATATATACAATACAAGTACACGTTAAACAAAATCAAATCATTAAATTTTGCCCACTCAGTAGTCCAAAGCGTTAAAATAACTATATTGAAGCACACATTTGAAGTTATTCATTCAGTTTGGGAGACACATCAAAAACGTACGCAATAATATATTTTTTCACTATAATTTAATATGTACAGCAAAAAACCAACTTATTGTTCTCATTGTGTTGTCGTTTCCAATAAAACTAAAGAATAAATTTAATTTCCTCCTTTCCTGTTACAGCACACTAAAATTCGTTTGATTTCCGACTAATCAAATGAAATCATCTCCGGAAGACAAATGGAATCACTTAATTTTTAGGAAATATTCAATTCCTCTGCAACTAAGATGATGAACGCAATAGGTTCTAGCAACTAGATAATACAATAACAAAAGCAATGCGCTTCAACTTTTGCCCTCTAATAGAATTACCTACTGCTCATGATAAAAGCAATATTTAAGTTAAATGTAACAAAGGAACTGCATTAGAAGAGCCTTGGTTGATGTTACATTTTTACCAAACGCATCAATGACTGGTTTTGGTAATGGAATTACATACAAGCTGATAAATTTCGTCTTCAATTAGGCAAATACGTTTTATGATTCCAACTCTTTTCTGATATTCTAATTAGTGTTTTTCCCCACTTAGAATACATTTGTTTGTCTTCAAGAAAAAAAATACTCTTGTCCTCAGGTCAGGATCAAGATGATTACAATTGTTTACGTCGAAATTTAATTAAGTGACTTGATTTTTAAAAGCATCAAAGCAATAAAAGTTGACATCATATGGTGTGCACAAAGTAATGGGATTTGTAACTTCCTAGTTTCAGTTTCTATCTTTTAAGTGTTTTCTTTTACGAAAGTCTAAGTAAATATATTGACCAAAATCACCAAGATATATATTTATACATGCAGAAGTATACTATGCGCATAATGAGAGACACAATTTTGAAATTTTGTCTACATGAATAAAAATATTTACTACGTATTTGTATAATGAGATCTGCTATAGAATTGATTTCGTTTCTCAGTGCGATTATTGTTGTACGCAAAGCCCAGTAATTTTGATAGTAATTTTAAGGAGTAATATAAATTTATGGTTTAAAGATATTGCTCACTCTAAGATTTTCCAAATGACAGAACTTGATTTCGAAATACCTGCTTGTAAATTAATTTTTCTTAAGAACATCTTGCCTTGGGTGCTTTCTGAAGAGTTTCTAATTACAATGTTATAGACGGTCCCAAGGCTCAATAGATCACATTCTTCTACTTTTCGGAGACGAATGAGAAATCACGTAATGCCACTGAAAGCATTTTATCAGTTCACCCTGGATTCGTTCCTCATGCTTATTTATTGGAGTGTTCAAATCTCTACTTCTGGGTGTTTTTTTCTTAATGTCATTTTTGAGCTGTTTGAAGCATATTTAGTGTTTTCTAGCATTTTACTTTAATAGTCCAAGCTTATGCTCAATATCTACTTTCAGTCAAATATCTTGACTAAAACATTTTCAATTCAAATAAAGTGGTCTACGTCTTCTCATTGATTGTTACTTTTCCAAAACTTGCATTATCTTCAAATCCTTCTTTTGATTTCAAACGTTACTTCTTTTTTCAATGATTCTCCTTGGACGAAGTATGCTGAACGCTGATCACTTCACACTTTTTCAAGCTCACTATTTGGTCAACTTCACCATACACTTGCAATATGTGGTGGTTACTTAGTGTTCTCTGGGAAAAATTGGAAAAACCTTTTAAAAATAGAAAGCCTAAGAACACTGCGAAAGGTATGAGAGTTAGAGCCTCCTTTTGTTTGGCTGCGACCTCACGTTGGTCAATTCCGCTGAGCCACGATTTGGTTAACTTCACCATACAATTGCAGTATGTGGTGACTACTTGCTGTTTTCTGGGAAAAATTGGAGAAATCGTTTAATCCTGAAACCTAGAAACCCTAAGAGCACTGCGATGGATATGAGAGTTAGAGCCTCCTTTTGTTTGGCTGCGACCTCACGCTGCATTTGCAATATGTGACGACTTCTTATTGTTTTCTGGGGAAAATCGGAGAAATCTCTTAAACCTAGGAAGCCAAATAATACTGCGATGGATATGAGATTTAGAGCCTCCTTTTGTTTGGCTGTGACCTCACGCTGGTCAATTCCATTGAGCCACGATGTGGTCAATTTCACCATACGTTTGCAATATGTAATGAGTTCTTATTGTTTTCTGGGGAAAATTGGAGAAATCTCTTTAACCTAGAACCTAAAACGTCTAAGAGCACTGCGATGGATATGAGAGTTAGAGCCTCCTTTTTTTGGCTGCGACCTTACGCTGGTCATTTCCATTGAGCCACGATTTGGTCAACTTCATCATACATTTGCAATATGTTGTTACTTCTTATTGTTTTCTGGGGAAAATTGGAGAAATCTTTCAAACCTAGAAAGCCAAATAATACTGCGATGGATATGAGATTTAGAGCCTCCTTTTGTTTGGCTGCGACCTCACGCTGGTGAGTTCCATTGAGCCACGATTTGGTCAACTTCGCCATACAGTTGCAGTATAAGGTGACTGCTTATTGTTTTCTGGGTAAAATTGGAGAAATCTTTTAAACCTAGAAAGCCTAAGAACACTGCGATAGATATGAGAGTTAGAGCCTCCTTTTGTTTGACTGCGACCTCACACTGATCAATTCCACTGAGCCACGATTTGGTCAATTTCACCATACATTTGCAATATGTGGTGACTTCTTATTGTTTTCTGGGGAAAATTGGAGAAATCTTTTAAACCTAGAAAGCCAAATAATACTGCGATGGATATGAGATTTAGAGCCTCCTTTTGTTTGGCTGTGACCTCACGCCGGTCAATTCCATTGAGCCGCACATTTCAGCAGCAGCAGATTGTGACAATGTGGTGACTCAAATCCATTTTCCGGGCGCGTGCGGCATCCAGCCGAGGAATGGTGGGGGGCAACAAAGACTGACTCACGTACGCACCACCACAGGATTAGTCAGCCTCCCATATAGTGTCTGTCGGAATTTGGACGGGGCACTTTCCGAATGTCAGCAGACGGCAAATCCATTCCTTCCCTATCGCACGATTGGTGATTATCCTTGCTTTCATCCCTTTGGGGGTTCCAGTTAAGTGAATTGTGATTTTGTGGTTGAGGATATTTGATTTTACGGACATGCGTCCGTGAGTCGAAGGCGGACATTTATGTTTTAAAGCATACAATGAATGAAGCTGTAAATATGCGGATTTATTTAATCTTGGAGGAAAGAGCTGGTGTGTTTTTGCATTTGAAAAGGGGGGGGGGGATTTGATAGTGGAATAGCTTTCAACAAACGGTAAAATATTGAAGAAATGTTTCATAAAATCTTTAGTTTTTTCTTTCTTTTTTCTATTTTGGTAGGCAGAGGAGGGCGGAACTAACAAGGAAAGGATAGATCGATGTTTTTCAGTACAATAGATCCTCGTCATACCACAGAGGTTAGAGGACATATTTTGAACCAGGAATATTTTATATCATGATCCGCAATACTAAAACTTAATTTTTACGAAATGTGAAATAACGGCAGTAATATTACAGCACAATACAGTACTAATGAACCTTATATTTAATATGGATTATTCTATTGTAAACATCTCAAGCATTATTCTATGTGGAATCTTTAAATTAACTGCTTATAAACGAAAGTTTACAAACACAAAATAACAGTAATTGTCAGTAAATAGAAATACAATCAAAGCTCATACTGGAGCACATTTAGTGTACTTTCTTTGAACATGGAATTTGGAATGGAATGTATATCGCACATAACCAAACAGTTGGACGAATGGGACTTCATATACTTTGCGATTAAAAGGAAACGGAACTATTCCATTTTTAAAAAATCGGGGTATATGATGGTATCTGTGGCATAATGAATTTCACATCATACCGAGGAGTAGTATAACGGGGCTCTATTTATTAAAAACCAATTGCCCATTAGCACTAATAATGTTTCTGCTTAGTACTTGATGATACATGTTTAAACAGTAATATTCATAACAGTATTTTTTTATGTTATTATTTTGCCGTACTTAGTGATGAATTGCTTGTTTTATATCATTCCAGCTGATAAGGTTTTCAACTCTAACACGTCAATCCAAAGACGTCTTTTTCCTCTTAATAAGGAAAAAGACTCGCTTCTACCACACCCAACTTTTTTTTTCTTTATTTTCTTGGGCCACACGCATGACAACTATTTCACACTGCCACGGCATCAATATGAATGAAAATTAATGTGCCTGACAAACCCATCATTGTTTAATAATGCCGTTGAATTCATATGACAAACGATCTTTTTCAGGGAACATCGAATCTTCAACAGTTTACAACAAAGAAAAAATGTTTGAGGAGCACCTGCACAAAAACGAGGTGTCACGGCTTGTTGAATTGCCCCAATGCCTTTACCAATTATAGCCCGGGCCTCGTATTTTCTTTTCTTTCAAACACTTATTCTTATTCTAGTTGTCTTACCAATTTCTCGATTTGGGCCGTGGTTGGAAAAAGGTACTGTCTACTAACTTTGGATATTACCTATTGGTGAAGTATTTTACGGGACAAAATTTGATACGATTCATTCCGAAAGGCAGTAAAAATTTTGTGAAATGTAATGACAAAAGGCTTACCTTCCTGTTAAAATTAAAGCATTTTCATTTCGCCTTTTGATTCTTACATAACGTCGAACAAGCGTAATTTAGGTCTCTTCAAAATATGCCGTAAATGTTCTTTGAAATTGTTACAAGTCATCTACACATAAGGTTTAAATTATCTTGTACACGCTAAAATCGGAAACGTGGCTGGAAATGTAGTATCACAAAACTTGGCGACCATATTGATGACGTCATCAACGCCGCTAGAGGGCCAGAAAAATTTGTGTCCGGTGCTTTTTGGACTCGTCTACCACATGTACTATCGGAATCCAAAAGGGCACATTGGTAGCCAGATCTGAAATTTTTTCGGCTACCTGACCCCACTACATTATTTTTAACACGCTTTTATTAGCTTCACCTGTATGTATGTATGTATCTTGTAACGGAATCTTGGCAACTCGAATTTCGCCCACTTCTTGCGATCGGATTTTTTTGAAATTTGGCACGCGATCTCAGATCCGATGACAATGCAATATTCTATAATCAAATTAATTAATTAAGTATTAATTGTTAGTTTATTCCAATTTTAATCAATATTTTGGCCTGAATTCCAACATTGTGAAAAAGAAAAATTTGAAAAAAAAAATGTCATTAAAAAATGCTCGCAAAAAACATTTTAAAATATCTATAAAAACCTTTGATTTTTCTGCATCAAGACAAAATTTGTTCCATTGTTACATGGTAATTAGAAAATGAGTTATTATTGTCTTTAACTATTTTCATGCAAAAATTTAAGGTGAGCCTTCAATTGGCAATTCATTGCTGATCAGGCGATTGTTGAACAATACTTTTCTTAAAATGTATCTAAAAAAACTTTCAAAGTAATGTTAATATGATTTCCGCACACATACATCGATGATTGAGATGGATTAACTGGATTAGACAATTAATCGACTGGCAATTTATAAGCGCAGTTGAATGTTTTTAGAGCTCGGCTATTGCATTAAGGGGTATAGTTATTCTTTTTGGAGTTCGGGAGACAACGTTTCGAATGCTGCCCGAGACCTTTAGTCGCTTTTTTTTTGGACAAATTTCGTGAATATAAAAGATTTCGAATTCTGTTGAAATGAATGTTTTTTTCGTAAAATAAGTTAAACTTAAAACAAGAAAATAAAATAATAGTTTAAAAATGAATTCAAAAAAAAAAAAAAAAAAAAAAAAACACGCTTTTGTACCAAAATGAACTAAAAAGTGAAAAATAACCTTTGGATGATAATATTTGACCAAACACTTAATTTTTATGAAATACAAAAAAGCGTGGGAGGCTTCTTATCAGTTGTATTGAATTTCTTCCATTTGGTATCTGTGCAAAAATGTAAGTAGACAGTACCCCACGGTTTTTTGTGTGACATAAAAATTAAGTGTGTGGTCAAATACACCAAATACTATCATTAAAAGATCATTTTTCACTTTTTATTTCATTTTGCTACAAAAGCATGTTTTTTTTTTTTTTGAAGTTTTTTAAACCATTGTTTTATTTATTCACATTCATAAGCGAAAAACAAAGCAATTTCATAAGCAGACGATTGTTTAATAGGGTGGGCCGAAAATCAACTTTTTTTATTTCAATGATGGGTAGTGCGGAAAGGGTGTCCTTGGTGGTGCAAAGTGCCCATAAAAAATTTGAATTTCTTTGCACAATATCTTAAAAGCTTTATGCCAGCAAAAGGTACTAACTCAAAACATTGCTTCATCGTTGAAGCTTCACGTATCATATGAAAGATTTCCGATGCTGATTTTTTTCAGGCGAAAACATACTTTATTCGCATAACTTTGTTCCAACGACGCTTTCATATTGACTACTGGCTGCGTTTTGTAGGTTTCAGCCAACAGGCTTCAATTCAATCCCATGATAATCAGGAACATGAGTCTGTACGCGCCAACTATCGGTAGCTTTTGTCAATACAGATAACAGGCATTTTTCAAGCCACAGAAATAACATTCCAATGAGTGGTTTCGCGGCAGTAAAATTAGTCTAATTACTTATTGAACAGCCTACGTACATATATAACTTATTTTGCAGTTGCAACTGTGTCACAAAATGGAAGTTTGAATGTTCAATTTCTTCAAAATCTTATTTGCGATGTTTTTTAAAATTTGTTTCAGTATAAAGCTAAGTTATTTTCCCTTCTTTTAGTTAAATCATTAAGAGAAGCCCTCTTATTCTGAGAATTTTCGAGTGGCATTCGTTTTATTGTAAATCTTTACATATTAATAGGCCAACCGTTTCCTTTCGGTACCAATTTCTTCTCTGTTTGTGAACCGATTTTCTTTACTCTTTTTTATTCAGTAAATATTGCCGAGTTTTAGTGTCATCAACAAAATTTTTTGAAATCAGACGCTAATTAACGGAGATATTAATAAAAAACGCATTTTCGTTCTAAATGGTTCTTTCTACGCGAATGGATGATCCAATTTTTTCGAATTTGATCTGGTTGGAAAGGTCTTTAAAAATACTCGAAACGAAGAACTTGTCAGGGCACCCAAGCTCCAATAACCTAAATTAACTAGAAAAAAGTTATAAGCGTTTTTAGTAAGCGAAACTCAAAATTTTTAATTTTTATTTTTTTCATCGTTGAAATTCATTGTTGGAAGCGTGAAATTTTAAGTGTTAATTTATTTTTTAAACCGCTCTATCTGCACGAAAAATGCATTTTAATGTTTCGAGTCTGGTATGATTGGAAAGCTCGCTAGAAATGCTTTGAAACACGTTTTACTCGGTTATACCTTACGAAAACGCAAACCCGCTTATATTGAGTAGAAAAAGCGCTAGATGCAATTTAAAGTTTGTTAAAGTAAAGCATTTATTTATTTAATTATTTATTTATTTATTTATTTATTTTTTGCTTTTTTACGCGACATAGTTAGCTTGAAGTAATTTCTAAATAATATTATGTGTTGCCATTTCTCGCTTAAGCGTAAAGAAATGAAATTCTTGCATTTGTTTTTATTATTGAGGCTTTTTGGGTAACTAGTCATTTAAAATATTTTCATTTTGATTATGTTTTTGCGATTTTAATATTTAAATAAATTATTTTACGGTGTGAGGGAGGGCTTTCAGTTTCGATAAAATTACCTTCTTCTCACAATAATACTTGCATTTGCTATCGCCAGCAATAAATCTCAAGATGAAACTCTTGATAAAAATTGGCGTATTATTACGACATCCAGTGCATGGACAATTATATGTTGCCGCTAGTACAGTTCGTTCATTTGACTGTTGAAAAATTTACATTTAACGGCAAAGGTCATGCCTGCTTTTACAAAGAATATTGTTTATACAGAAGTTTTACGTAATAAAGGAGTTTTGCGGTATCATTTAATTCAGGAAGACTTCCATAATTGTGAAATTGGCGAATTTTATCCATTGGTGTCAAATTTTTGGCACCAATGCCAGTGCGAGAAATATTTTCCTTTTTCATTCGTAAAAAAAGAGTAGAGAAATGTCTATTTACAAGAAGCTGACTACGAATGAAGTTCTCTTTAAGGTGGGGTTCATTAAATTAACCGTTCGTGACAAGGGGAAGGAATTAAATGACAAGAGGGACATACACACAATGAGGAAAATGTGACATCAATCTTTTTTTTTTTTTGATAAGAACGTTAATTAAAAATAGCATGACTATTCGTAAAGGGGACAGGGGCCATGGTGAAGTGTGAAACTTTGTGACAAAGGGGAAAGGGATCAAAATTTTTGAAAAACGTATTAGTCAGTTATTCCCTAAAAAGTAAGCAAATCACAAAGACAATTTTTTTAAATAAAATTTCACCATTATTGCGATGTCCAGTGTTTTTGAATGAACAGTTTTTAATTTAGAAAGTATCATTCTTTCTTTTGAATGTTTGTATTTTTTATTTCTAATGAAAGTGGTCAAGGCTACTTACTCAATAATATTAAATTTTTAGAAGAAATATAGTTCATGCAGAAGTTTTACGTATAATCTGAGTTTTCCAAAATCATTTCATTCGGGAAGTTTTCGATAGTTGGAAGATTGGCACTCTTAATCTATTGGCATCAAATTTTTGGCACCAATTGCAGCGCGAAAAATGTTTTTCTTTGCATAAGTAAACAAAGAGTAGAGAAATATATATTTGCATACGGTTACCACAAAACAGGTGCTGTCCACGAATGAAGTCCAGCTTTTAGGTGGGGTTCACGAAATAGTAACAGTTTGTGACAAGGGAGAGGAAAGAAATGACAAGAGGGACATACAATGGGAAGAATGTGACAACAAGCCTTTTTTACTTTCTTCTATATCTAATATATAGAAGAAAGTATTGGATTCGTGCAAATTTTCGTATTTCGAATTTTGACGGATTCGAACGTTTTGAGGTGTGCTGAGTCCATTTCGACCATTTTTGGAAAATGTCTGTCTGTGTGTGTGTGTGTGTATGTATGTGTGTGTGTGTATGTATGTGTGTCACGTCTGTGTGTGACCAGTTTTTTGTGGCCGCTCTACAACGAAAACTACCGCATGAAATCGAACGAAATTTAGTACACATATGTGCCCATATGTGAAGTTGTGCCCATTAGTTTTTGGCGCGAATTCCTCCAAGGGGGGTGGAGCAATGGGACGTTTTTCGAGTTACGCGTGCTTGCTATTCCTCAGGAAGTAACTGGCGGAATCAAACAAAATTTGGTCCATATGTTGGTATTAACAGGAACAGGTGCTGATTCAATTTTGGTGTCAATAACTCAAACGGGGGTTGAGCTATAGAACGTTTTTTGTCGTCAATTGTGACTGCTGTATCTCAAGAAATAATGAACGGAATGAAAGAAAAATTTATCGGCAAGTAGCCCTTAGTGGGTATAAGAACTGATTTTATTTTTGTGTCAACAGCTAAAAAGGGGGTAGCGCAATCACCCGTTCTTTTTTTCCATTTTGAGTGCCCTATCTCAAGAAGTAATGCTACGTTCTGGTTGAAATTTGGAATATATGTGAATCCATATGTAAACAGGCTTTGGTTCAATTTGGACGCCGATCGCTCCAAGAGGTGTTGATTTTTTTTTTTTTTTTTTTTTTTTGCGAATAAAAATATTTTTATTAATGCAACAATAAGAAAGATAAATCGTAATAGATTGTCGTCTGCGTATTTCTCGTGATTTTAATTGTATGGAAATGATAGGAAATATTATCTCAATGATTTAAAATTTTTAACTGTTGCCATCTTATGTTTGTTAACAAATAAAATATTTGTAATTAATTCAAGCAAGGCTTTTAAAATAACTTTCAATTTTCGCTCTTTGCTTTGCTTTTGCAATAATTCAGACATTAGGATGGTCGTCAAGTTTTTGCATGTGTAATTTTGTTTTTGTTGGGAATATTGCTTCCTCGTCAAGCATGGGGAGGGATCAGAAAAAAATATATATATATAGAAGAAAGTTTCGTGATGGCCACAACATACTAGTTTCAATAGGAACATTTAGAAAAAACAGCGTGACATGTGACAAAGGGAAGAGGGGGTATGGTGAAGTGCGAAACTTTGTGGCAAAGGGGGGAAATGTTGAAAATGTT